>NC_040022.1:15230364-15462864 GCF_000972845.2 Larimichthys crocea
TTTTGTGCATCTGTGATTGTGTACAGATGTCAACAAATGCTTGTCACGTAAACGTTAATGCTCGACTAATCAGTTAACAGTGGACTCTTAACGTAGAGGCAAGATAACAAGAGATAACTGGTTAAAACTAGGCTCAGTGTGACGTGGTCTACTATCGTCGCTGTCATGGTGCACACTGACACGTGCAGGCCTCTCATGACCTCAGACGACCCAACTTGATCTCACATTGTGTACAAAGCTGCACCAGCTTCGCATCTGCTTACATGATAGAAAATGTATTTCAAGCAGTTTAATATTAGTAATCATATATTAGACTAAATGTTGAATGATTTTCTTTGTCTAAGACACTAAACTATAGACTCACACACAATCACACGCAAAGACAAACACTCCACTTGGTCACTTTTTAATATGTTGACATTTATAGTAGTTGTAGCTGAACTTTGTGAAGCATCACCGTGGCATCAGTTTACCCCAGGGCTAGCCCAGAGCCTGCAGGGTGCACTGGGGTGGTGGTGGTGGCCGGGGGCTCCATGTTGTTGCACAGGCCCCCCCTACCCTTAATGTGTTGAAACCGATCTGGGATCTGGATGAATACCCCGCATGTCTCTGACATCATGGAGTTTCCACTGCTGCGCCCGTCTCACCTCAGAGATAGCAGCTTTGATATTTCACACCATTGGCTCGCTCACAGGGGTTCCCCACCCACCACCCCTCCTGACCATAGATGGATGGTTTATGTGGAGAGGTCATCTGATAGCCCAAAGGTCAAATCTCCGACAGTTCATGTTGAGTAAGAGTCGAGGAGCTTGGCTGTAAAGGAATGAAAAAACTATAAAGGAACCTAAATCTTTATTCGGGGTCCAAATTAGGATGTAATCATGTAATTTTTGGACATTTTCGGACCTTCAAGAGGCAAAAACAAGTTTTGCAAACATTTTATGCAATCATTAAAATGCTGTTCTTAGTTTACATTGACCAATTGACGCTATCCTGTAACACTAGCCTATATGCTGGTGCTATAAACGAGGCGAGCCAATTGAAAGGGGTTCTTTGTGGAAAATCATCGAGATATCAGCAGCAGTTACACTTTTAAAACTCTGACTTGTCTCATAGCAGTTCTCCTATTTGCAACATCCTCCTTTCTGCTTGCGTCTTTTTGAAAATGACATAAGGTAGCTTGACCCTTCAGCTTGTGAGAGGACGGTGTCATTTCGGGAAGTACTTTATCTAGTTGTGTGGCCCTTTTTCCTGGTAAGCTGACCGTGTACGTGCAACAGAGGAATGCTGCGTTATTCCAGCGGATTACCTCAGAGGTTTCCTTTCCTGTGGGGTATCTCTGTAGCTGTGAGAGTCACATGTCAAGTTTTTTTTCTTGAATATCAAAAGGGTTTGTCAGGTCAGTCATGCAAACGGAGACCATTGTTGGGCCCAAGCATCTCTGAATCTGCAAGAAGGAACCACCTCCATGTTTGGCTAACATTCGTCTCTGTGCAAGCAGCTGGTTTACTTCTGCTTTTTTAAAAAAAAAAAAAACTTGTTTGTGCAGAATTTCCTGTATAAATGGACACAGAGAGGCAAACATGACATAAGAAAATGCTTCAACTAACAAACAGTTTACACATGTCACAAGCGGATGACAGATGCTCACCACAGTTTGTTTTTTGCTGATTTGTTATGAGTGGTATGATGCTTTTTACCAGGACTCAAATTTTCCATCACACACACACACACACACACACACACACACACATACACATTCACACAGCCAGCAGAACGAGGTGATATGACACCTCTAACTTTAGTCTCCCTCTCTGCCGCTCTAGATAATCCAGTTAGGATGCGCTCTCTGGCTATCAGGAGGTTTTTAGCTGTCACACTTCCAGCTGGAGGGAAAACAGAATCCAGGCTCCAGACTGGCCTGGACCGGTATCCTGAATAGACCTTTATCACATAAACACACATAACACATACACTCCAGGATCCCCCCCACACACACACATACACACATACTGATATAAATGCAACAGACCCTTACCAATCTCTACCTTGGCAGTGTGTGTGTGGGTAAGTTGGTGATTGTGTGTGTGTGTGTGTGTGTGTGTGTGTGTGTGTGTGTGTGTGTGTGTGTGTGTATAAAGGTCAGAGGTTGCGGGGGGCACCAGCTGATGTCATGGACCCAAAATGAGAGTAGTGTTCTTGGTGACAGCCTAGCAACTATAATTGTCGTGACAACCCCTAGGAATGAGCTGTCATGTGACACCCCTTCTTCAGAGCCGAGTGCATGGAAAAAGAAAACACACACACACGCACACACACACACACACGTAGCTGTGTCAGCGGGGGGAACCCTTTGGAAACAATGTCTGGCATGCTTGGGGATTCGAGAGGGGAGTGCAGGAGTGCCTTAACCCACTCTGCAGAGCACCAAATCTGGGCATAAAACGAGGCCACAGACCTTAATTTTTCACCATAAACTGGACGCACGTAAGGCGTTTGTCCTTGTTTACATAAAGGTTGATGCCACCATTTTTATGGTAAAAAATCATCATAAATCATATCTTGTTTGTCAGTTTGCAAAACAGGTTTTCCAAAGTTGTTGCCTGTTTTTGGCACAGGTAAAGCAAGATTAAACTTTTCTAAAATAACCTGTTGACTCTGTGTAATTCAAGCCTTACATATTCTCTCATATTCCAACCATCCATAAAGAAAGCGTTCAACTATTTGAGTGTGACAAGCAGCACTGACATATTTCCTCCCTTGTTTTGAAGCCAGCGTCACGGAGAGAGCCATCAGGGGACGGCACAGCTATAGCCTTCAGATGTCTGCAACACGCATGCACACACACACACGCGCACACACACAGAAACATTTGCGTGCATAAGCAGGTAACACTCAGTATTTGGTACAAGGTTCTCTTGCAACGTTCTTAATGGTTCCACTCGCCTGTTTTTTTTTTTTTTTTCACATTTGCCGCCCTACATTTGTTAATGCATGTCTACATGTACGAAAGAAGACCTACAACAGGTTTCTACACTTACTGCACACACACATACACCTAAATAGGTTACAAATGTGTTGTTTGATGTGTGAATCAGTCTTACACGCTCACACACACACACACACACACACACACTCATACAAACATGGAGCTTTTGGAGGCTGGTAATTAGTTGAAGCAGTAAGGTGATAACAAGCGCCAGCCACACGTTTGCAACAGAGGTGTCAATGCCAACGTGCTACCGGAAGTCACAGCCCCACCTATCACACTCCCTCCCGCCTTCCCAGGCGGATACCCTTAAACACAGATGTACAAACACAGACTTTTAATAAGTACAAGGTAACGCGACAATTTCCAAGGCTAACACACACAAACTTTATCTTTTACTGAGACAGAATATGTGCATCAATGTAGTGTATATCACTCCCCCCCATGTCCTCCTCCTACTGCTCCTTCCTCATTTTTTTCTTTTGCCTGTCCTCTCCACCCACTCCTCCTCCGCCATCTACACGATCTATGAGTCATCTGATCCAAAAGGTGAGATGCTGCATTGACTAGATTATTTTCATCTCGTCTTGCCAAATGAGAGGCTATCTTAACTTTTCTTTTGTCCTATTTTATTGCCCTCCCTGGCTTTTCATCCATTCCACCTGTCACCTGGTGATGAGCTACAAGCTGAAACCTTGTTGCTTTTTGATGAATCGTGTGCAGTCTGAGGTCATGCCAGAAAAGTCTTATCCACCTTGAACGCATGTTATATGAATCCAACATTGTCCTCTAGAGTGGGAGGTCTCTGTCTCTGCTTGCTCATCAATAACAGGAGAGGTGGTCGCAGTCATTGCAACCTTTGAACTCATTATTTAATCACTTGTTGAGCTAAAAACACTCTCCTCTCTCCATTTCCTCTCCTGTTTCTTCTGTCTCTCTTTCTTTCCTTCAGGTTGTGGAAACAGCAGTATGAGTAGCGACATGTACATTGCTGGCTACCACTCTATCACCAACATAGACTACTCCTCAGTGTGCATCAGTACAATGAGTGCCAGACACAGCGACTGCCCGGGTATGACTTGGCATGAGATGGATGTCCAGCAGCTTTCCTTTCCTGACGCAACCTTCGATGTCGTCCTAGAGAAGGCCACGTTGGATGCCATCATGGTGGAAGAAAAGACACCGTGGGAGGTGTCTCCTCAGACGGCCTGTTTCATTCACAAGGCACTCACAGAGGTACTGTTAAAAATCCTCATAAAGGTTGAATATATCTTGAATTGAGATATTGGCTTTTATTGGAAATTCTTGCCAAATTTGATTCAGTTTTCTACAAAAACAATTGGCGACAAATAATTTTTAGCATAACACGCACCTTAATGTTCTTTTTTGAGTCTGAAGATGCCAAGTCCAACCTTCTAATAGTTAAGTTAAATTATTAGGGTGAAGGTCAAGTCTTGAGCTGCGGCAGTTTTTAGTTCAGTGCTGATAACGACAGCTTATAGTTCAGGTGTGTCACAGAATTTTAGAATAGGTGTGTACAAAATGTGTGTATGAAAACTGTAGGCTGTTCAACAAGTGGCCTAATCAGGCACGCAGGGTTTCTCAGAGCAGCATTCACATGTGCATAATAGTCTTTATAGTATTAGTATTTAAACTGCTGTAGTAAAAGGACACAAACAAAAGGTTATTGGCATTCTGATTTGTTTGTTTTTTTCATTGTAATTATCTGCAGTTCTGTTTAAGATTAAACATTTATGGTGAAAAATCCTGATTTCCAGGTAAACAAAACAAACAAAATGATATTTTCCTGGAAGGTAACATTCAGCCACAATCTTCATCTACTGCATCAACCTGATGCCATTGTTTATCTGCTAACTGTATCATTTTAGGTATATCAGGCAAGTGGTTGTTAAATAACAGCAAAAAGCTCATTGATGAAAGCTGAAATTCTCTCTTTCCTTTCATAAATCAAAACCTCTAAATATTTTTCTTAAATCTCCTGTAGATATCAGTGTAAATCAAAAGCTTTTAAACTTTTCAGAGGAACGATAAATTACTAATGGGAAATATTACATCTGCATTCTGATAAAATCCTAGAACAAAGTTTTATAAATTTGTGTTATTCCTAAATGAATAAAGAAACAAAGTATATTGAACATAGAGCCCTGTGTTTCCACCAAGCCTGTAAAGAGCTGCTATGAACAATGCAGGAAAAGACTGTCCATTAGTTGAGCCTCATGGCTGGTCCCAGCTGTAGGCTAGCTTTATTCCTGACCTTAAACAGGCCTGAGAATATTTTAAGCAAGCCAATTATCTCTCAGTGATTTGAACCTGCAGTTAATTTGACCCAATTTTATTGAGGTTCCAGCATCTACTGTCGAGAATAGCTAAACAAACGTTGCCTCCAATGTGTTTCAGGCACTTGTAGAAATCTGTTACTTTGTCCTCCAGATATACAGTAGTTCTTCTAAACAGTATTTGGCACAATCTGTGTTTAAAAACAAAAAGTTTAGCTCCTTACAAGTGAGACTCACTTTCATAGCCTGATTCACTTCTATACTACAGCGGCTGTTTTCTTTTGGAGAACTACTTTCTGGCATGGTAGTGATAGACATAACAAAAAGATTGGTCCAATTTTACTCAGCCATCCTCTACCTGTCAGTATTGTACAAGCCACAAGAGTCTTTACAAGCTTACTGTATGATGATTTGAACGCTCCACCACAATAAAAGTTTATCCATAAATGATTTCTAAATGACAGCGGAAATTGGTAATGGTAGCACTTTACATTTCCACTCCATCTCTACAGCCCATCAGTTGACTTACGTCATGTTGAGTGCCCTTCAGCTGCTGGCTGCCGCACTAACCACCAGTGTGTCAGTGTGACAATGACAATGTTGTGGTCATTAGCCATGCTTGACCTTGACACACTAAGACAAGAGAACGCTGCTATCAACTGGAGTAGGTGACTCCCGAACTCTGAATGGGGAAGAATCACTCATGGTGTACTCCGTGCTGCATTTAGAGCACTGCTAAACAAGTTATAATTCTTCTCTATAATTACAGGTATAGTTTATTACAGGAAATGCAACAGTGGAAAAGGTTGGATAGGGTGAATCATTTTGATAAAAGCAGGAAGAGAGGACTAAGTGCAACTAATGTTAATGCAAATGTATAAAATGATACATAAATGAAAATATCATGCTGGCTTTCAGTTGAATATTCTACTAATGTAGTGAATTAGTGCTGATAATAATTGCAAACTGATTATAATAAAAAATTTCTTACAATTTTGGTTACATGAGCGAGCATGTGGTGGCCCAATTCACATCCTGCTGTTTGTTTCACTTCGATCGACAGTTAATGGTGGTGACACAGAAAGAAAGGAAGGAAAAAGACCAGAAGCACACAAACATGGATGTAAACAGTGCACAATCTGAAATATTTAAAGAACTGGAAATGTTTTATGAGACCGGAAATGCATTTGATGCACTTGTCATGAAGGATACCGTACAATGTGCGCTTACGTTACTAAAATGGAACATGCTTCTGTTTGGTGACCTTGTAAAATGCAACAGCGGCAAACAAAAAATGAGTGTGTTAGTGTTGGCGTAAACTGTGGAAGTTACAGTAGGATTAGACTTTATTTATTAAACTATTAGTTTATGTTCAGGAGCCAAGCTTTGTCCTTCCATCTTTGCAGTTGAACCACCATTACGATACTTATAGTTGTAAATTCTTACTATTCACTGAATGGGAGGTTAATGGTGCTCCTTAAAGTGACCAAACAGTTTGTAATCAAGGTTTGCATTCGTTTGAACTTTTACTTTTTGAAAGGTGACAGCCTTAATTGATAGATCTCTGTGCAGTCACCGGTAAAAATATGTATCTCTTCATTTGCATGATCCATTGCAAGCATTTCTTGTCTGGTTCATTCCAGTGAGCATTCAACCCTGAGAGAAGATAATGGCTGAAAAAATTTATCAGACTGAAGTATTTAAAGGATCTTTAGATCACCTCAAATCACCCAGAGACAAGTTTGACTCAGGAAGTAAACAAAGGCTTATAATGTGCTGTATATAGGACAAGCCTTCAAGGACAGCATCTGACGGCACTAACACACATGGACATGAACACGCACACACGCATTAAAAGGTCCTGGGTGTTTTCCTCAAGCAGAGGGAAGTATTAAAGAAGGATCAGTGCGTGTGTTTGGGGGACAGACGGGAGGATTTAATTTGAGTTAAACTCACGAAGCAGCCCTGAGTGCCATTACAGTAAGAAAGTCGAGATCTTCTCACTTGTCGTCACCTGCTTCCCTTCGCACCATCTCTTCTTCTCACTTCTGCCTCTCACTCCGTTTTTCCCCTCATTTCCACTTTTGTTTCTCTCACCTGCCTTTCTGCTGCACTCTGAGCATCTTCATGTGTGCAAATACTGGTGTGTGTGTGTGTGTGTGTGTGTGTGTGTGTGTGTGTGTGTGTGTGTGTGTGTGTGCGTTATCACAGAGAAGTCGATAGTCCTCTGCGCTGGTATATTTTTGCTCTCTCACTCAGGCTTGTATGGGTACAGCAGTCACGATTCCAGTTTGTTTGTGTTTTGCAGGAATGTGGGTGGTGGGTTCATAGCCTACTTTAATTTCTTACAAAAAGCATTCTCAGAAAACAGGAACAGGTGGAGAGGGAGACGAGAAAGGCAAGGAAAGGAAATAGAGAAACAGCTCTGAAGAAGCAGAGAAATGGCCCAGGTGGTGAAAAGGGAGGAGTTCCCTGAAGAATCTTTTGTTGAATATACACACAACTAAAGAGAGTTTGAAGGGAAAAGGAGAAAGGGGAGAGAGGGGAAAGGGAAAACCGCATGACAGCAAAGGGGGTAGAGTTAAAAAAGAAAAAAAAAAAACACAAGGAGCAGGAGACAGAAACCGAGACTGACAGAAAGCTAATGAGCAGTGCGCCAGTGTGAAACCGATGGGAAGAAGAAGGGAGCAAACGAGAGGGAGAAAGAGGGAGGGGAAGGAAAAGAGTGGAGCACACTTTAATCTGAACTCTTCTTTGAGGGTGTTTCCTAACAAAAGCAATCAAGTTGAGGTAAAAACAAAAAAACACAGAAATGTACTGCTAACAATCAACAATCGCTGCCATGATAACAAAGCATGCAAATACATATTTCAGTATGTTAACTTAGCAAAAACCTTCACAGAACAAACGGATCAAATGCACCAAAAAATCTGAACTACAAAAACATCCCCACACAGTCATCACTGATCTATATCGAAGATATATGTATACTGTATCATGGTACAATAGGTGTAACCATTTTTGTTGCTAACATGCACACACACACACACACACACACACACACACACTAAATCTCACAGTAGAGGCCGTGGTGCACTGAGGTGTGAAATTTATTTCACAGCCTGACATGCTCTGTGAATCACTCTTACTGTTGCTATGGAGACTCTTTCGTTGGATATCATCTCAGACTAACACTTTTAATTGCTAACCTTTAGTTCTGTTTAAAGAGGTAAAGACTAGTCCTTGGGCTTGTTCAAAGAGGTAAGAGCAAGTTTTTAAGTCATCCTAAAAAACTGTTTTTCCGGTCCTGTTTAAAGAAGTAAGCATAAATCTGTGGTTTAGGTGAACATTATGATGATGAGGACGCTTTTTTCATGCACGTAGAGATTTTTTTCTTTTTTCCGTCCTTCACTGGGCAGTCAAAGTGCAAAGTCAGCTGAAGAACAGCATCCCTGGAGTCACTTGGTGCTTTTTTATTTATTTATTTATTTTGCTCAAGGGCACTGAAGTGGACTTTTGTTGATAATGCAAGGTCTAAGATTTTCGACAAGTTTTCAAGTTTTGTAATTGCATAGAGTCAGTATATAGTGAGATAATCTGAATTAAATGAAAGTCATTACTGTGTCCAGCAGATAAGTGGAAAAGTTGACTTTTTTTTATATGTTTTGTCCAGCAAATCTCAGAAATGAAGACTTAACTAACAGCTTGTGTGTGCGTGCGCATGCGTGTGTATAGGTGTGTGTGTGTGTGGGACTGTAAGTTGATGTTTGTTCAGGGGGTCATCAAAAGTTTCATGATAAAGTGGCAAGAAATTTGACTGTTCATGGTGACCTGCTTGCAAATCATTTGTCGTGACAAATTCAGGGTTATAGTCAGGCTTTAAATCATGCAGTTTTCCCCTGGCTTAAAGGATGCAACGTTCAGCGTAACTGACCGTGATGTGTTGACATCCTGCTGTCAGAGCTCCCCTGAAACACACACAGTGTGTTGGAATTAAAAAATATTTCACATTGTAGACATTTTGACTTGTCATAGCAGCAAACAGCTGTAACTACTAACATTAATGATGGCCATGTTTGCTTTATTAGTTACACTTTTGTTTGACATATTTCATACTAGGTCTATTCACATCATTTCAAAATATGGCATCATTTTTGTGCAAGCCTAACTAGGACTGTACACCTAAACTGTGAGCTTTTAGGACAGTTTTTTACATCATGTTAAAATCCCTGAGAAGGCAAACTAGCATTTTAAGACTTCTTTAATTAATGTAATTAAAATTTGAATTTAAAATATAAATTTAAACATTTGAAACAGCAACAACAATAGATCTTTTTAATCTTTTCTTTTTGGTTGTATGAATTGTTAGAATAATTAATTGTTTAATAGTTTGATTTGAAGTTGCCGTCATTTCCCTGGCTGTGACTGGCTTCACAATCCGCTTTCTCCTCTATTCAATGAAGTGCAGGCTTTTACAGCTATATTTTGAAAACGTCAGGGCGGTGTAGATAGATGACTTTATTAGGCCCATGATGGTCTTACAACAGTGTCACTAGAGCATCATTTTTTACATCGTGTCATGCCCTTTCCTTCTGTTCTTTCCATCAAGACTGAGGGTGGTTTAAGGGTGAGAGATGGAATCCCCACCTCCACTTGGCTAATGTTTTGGAAAACATGTGACATGTGTACCCACCCACCCATCAGTGGTGAAGAGGCTCATGTCATGACATCGTCCAGAGACATTCATTGACATTGATTGGTTGTCCCTGGCTCCTGCTGTGGAGAGTTCTCCCGTGCTCCATTACCGGGAAGCTTGGATGCCTGCCGGGAAGACGGCCCCAGGGGAACATTCATCTTAGGACACACACACACCGCACTCGACAGTTATGCACATACACATTAGCTTTAGTCTTATTTCTGAGAGTTTGTGAAGTGTATTCTTGTAGTGCTCAAGTAACGCTGAACACTGAGTGTGCATATGTGTCTATGTTGGTATGTTTTCATCTGCGGCTACATGTCATTCCCCATCTCTCTCTCTCTCTCTCTCTCTCCCCACATTCCTGTCACTCTTCAGTTGTCTCTATACAATAAACTTGAAAAGGCCAAAAAAAGAAAAAATCTTTATAAAGGCATGATCATCTTGACAAAAGGTCAACTGTTCTTTTGCAATGTAAGCAGTGTCACTGAAATAGTCCATAGTAATATGAAGGGTGTTACATGTGAAAGGCAAATGCAGCCACAAAGATGCAATTTTGAAGTACAGGCCAAATGCCAAAATGAGCTGCTTTAATATCAAAATTGAATCCGTTTGAACACACCACAGCGTGTACCACCTCAGATATCGTGGTGAAGACAGGTAGTGTTTGAGCCACAAAGTTAGCAAATAGCCACAGGTGACAATGACACTGCCACGTCATATTCCCCAAAAATATTTTCAAGGACTTGGTTATAGTTAGGACCAATAAAAAAAAACAAAAAAACAGCTGGGATTGTCTCCAGCCCCCCACAACAGCAGTCACAGAAAATGGATGGATGGATATTTGTCCCATAGTCTCTAGTTGCTTATGAAGCCAAAGCATGATGAGTTAAAACTGCCATGCTGATAAATCACTTTGTGACTTGGTGCAGGAGTTTTCAGACTCTGTGTTTTGTCATTTGCTTCTTTGATTTGCAGAATAATTGTGATCTAAGTTTGTGGACTATGGTTCCTGTAATGCTTTGGGAGATGTAAAGTGTTGTCGTCGAGTCAGCCAGTCAACTGTGGGCTACAACTTGTAGTTGGCAGCATTAGAAGTATGCCAGACTTTTTGCAGTCCCTGTTTGCATTGATACTGAAGAAATGTAATGATTCACAGATAAGTTCTGGAGATGTAAGGCACATGTTTTTTTTTTTTTATGACTGCTAAGTTGATTTTGATTAACCCGTGGATGATTAACCCACGATAGACGCAGGATATTCTCAGAAAGTGTTAGTCACACTGAATCTGAAATATATGTGTCAAGTCTGTGTGTTCTGAGTGCAAAAAGATGTGGTTCCTCAGGGTTTTAAATGAACTTAATTACACCTTACCACTATGTTTGCCTCACATCACGGCTGTCCTACCACGTCCCCCTACACCTTACCAGCTCCTCTCATTTTGAAGACGTCTGTCTTAGTGGATAAAAATTCATTTGGACTCTGTGGGTCTATAAAAGTTTAGAAGGGAAGCAGCCAAAGTTATGGAGTCAGCAAGTCAGTAGATTTTAAAAATCTGATTCGTGTTGAAAGCAGCTACTTTACTTGTTCATCTAGTCCCTTTCTTCCCACATATTTTTAGCATTTAGATGCTGTTATATTTGTGTGTATATATCTTAAAATGCAGATTCTTAAGTGTGTTCTGCTGTGCATGTATGCTCTTGTGTATTTTATCGAGTGTGCCTGCAAAGCGCACTATATGTTATTCATTGTTCATTATTACCATGCTGTGTGTGTGTGTGTGTGTGTGTGTGTGTGTGTGTAAGAGAGGGGGCTGGCCCGATGAACCCTCTCTTCTCCGGCTCCAGTGGAAGGAAAGTAGAGCAGTGGAGCACACGTGAGGGAGAGGGAGCGTGGGTAATTGCAATTCTGGTTGCGCATGTGTAGAGATGTGAGGATGGGATCAAAGACGGAGTGCATTTGTGTATGCTTGCAGAGCATCTTTTCATTTATTTATTTATTTTGGAGGTTGTTTGTCTGTCCATGCACTTCTGTGTGGGTGTATAAAACAGTCAGTATAGTCACACATCTGCATCTACACAAGTCCTTACATGTTTGTTTTTTTTTGTTTTTTTTTTATGTATACTGTGTGTAAATGTGCGTGTGTGTCAGGGGATGCACCGCTGAGCCGAGGCCCTCCGGCTCTCGAGAGATTTCCACACTGGTCAGGCATGATTCTATGCACGTGCTCAGTCATACACCACGAAAACAACACACACATGTGTTGGATAATATATTTATTGTATTCCATGTTTAATATATATGTTGGTGTTCTTCCAGTGGTATCTGCCATTGGCTTTAGCTAGCCTGCTTCTTTTTTTGTGCTCAGCCTGTGTGAAATGATTTTTAAAAGGCATATATGAATAACACATTTTCTTTTTCTTCTTGTTAATGAGGGTAATGATTAAAGTGACAAACACAGATGCACTTGGCGTCTTAGGACCATTAAATCTATTTGTTGCAGGACATCACAGTCGATACTTCCTTCTCTTTATACACGTATTCCCTCTTCTGTCCCAGTTTCTACCCAAGTCCTCGCTGCACAGTTCACTTTATGCTCGCTATTTCTATCCGTGGATACTTTTTTTTTTAAATCCAGCGTTAAGGTTTGGCCCAGCTGTGAACAGGGAAGCCCCCCAGAGCCAGAAGCAATCCCTCTGTTCCCTTTTACACACATACTCTCACTGCAACTCACACACACACAAGCACAATCACCCACACAAAGACCGCTTCAAGTTTCCAACACTGTCAACACAGATATATCGGGTCCTGTAATGCACTGACACGGGTTGGCAGATGCAAGTTTAACACGAGTCATTACTAAATCTCATAAACGTGACTGTATGCTTAAATGAACGCTTGATGCATTTACACACACACGATAATGCTCGCTCAATCCTGTAGTTCTTGTCATGTCATCTGTGCACCTGATTGCAGTATTACAGTATTACTCTGGGAGATTTTGTGCAGCTAGATTTTTTTATCCCTCTTAACAACACATTAAATAAAATCTGTACCGAGGACAGAGATTATAATCCACGGGGACTACCCTTAGGTGTGTGTGTGTGTGTGTGTGTGTGTGTGTGTGTGTGTGTGTGTGTGTGTGTGTGTGTGTGTGAGAGAGAGAGAGAGAGAGAGAGAAAGAGAGAGGGAGAGACATTTAGAATATGATGACTGAGGGATAAAGTTTAAAGAGAAGAGTGAGGGGCTACGATAGCCAGTGTTTCAGAACTGAAGAACAACATGTCTGTGCAGGCTGGTCGAATGTCTTTTTAAATGAAACTAAAGCCAGTGATGTTCCCCGTCAGAATGCTCTCAGTGGTGCAGCTGGTGTACAAATTCCTCAGTATTTGATGGGATATCTGTAATTTCCTGAAGCATAAGGTGAAGCAGTCTGCCTTGCATTTCTAAACACAGGATGAGTATGGTCACCCAGGTCAGGCCCTCTGTGACTGGGAATGTGTTCATTCCTTCTCTGTTTCTTCCCAAAGTCGTCCACCATCATCTCTTTAGTCTTGCTTACATTCAGAAGGAGGTTGTTGTCTTGATATTAGCGGCTCTGTTTTCTTCCTTTCCTTCCTTCCATCACCACAGCTGTGCCATCAGCAACTCTGAGGATAGCGATGGAGTCAAAGGAGTACAGCAAGGGAACTCAAAAACGACGAACCAGGATGGAACTATGGCATTAAATTCTCAACTGTAGTCGATGAATTAATGTAAGCTATGGCATCTTCTGTTGATCGGTTGGTATGCTAAGCAACAGTAGTGGGTCCAGTGTGTTGGGTAGTGGGGCAGATGTATCTTTGTAGGAATCTTTGGTCAGCCCCTCAAAACACTGCTTGATTACAGAGGTGAGTGCTGCTGGGCAATAATTATCCAGGCATGCTAAACTTGTTTTCTTGGGCACAGGGGTGATGCTGGACTTTTTTTAATAAGTATGTGGGTATAACAGACTGAGCCAGGGATAGGTTTAATATCGTCGTGAACACCGGTGTTAGTTGGTCTGCACAAAGTTTGAGGACTCGCCCACGGATACCATCTGGTCCTGCTGCCTTCCTGGTGTTGAAAGCCCTCCTGACATCATGCTCGGAAAGAGTGAGAGATGTGGAAGTAAAGAAAACTTTGAATTTGTCTGACAGAAAGTCATAAAAGAACATACCTTTGTCGCTGCAAGGGGAGCAAGCCCAAATCAAGTAAACACGTGACATGTGAACACGCGCATTAACACACACGCACACACAAACTGTCCTGCCCAGCTCACTGTTGCCTTGGTGACTGTCATCGACTACAGAGCACTGTTCCTATGGAAACAACGGATGCCTAAAGGAGGAGGATCACTAATTGGAATAACAGAATATAGGAGAGAGGTATGAGGAAGACTAGAGACAAGGGACAGGGAGGGAGGATAATGAGGGAAAGTGTAGCTCGGCAGAAGTGTGTGTGTTCAGAAAACCTCAAAAGAAAAACGATTCCCAAGGTGTATCCTCGTGTTTTCTGTCCGTTTTTCTGCGCATTTGGTTGTTTATCCAGAAGACATGAGATGAACATAACTTGATAGGGAGTAAAACGGAGGGAAAATCCATATTTTAGAGAGGATGTGTGGAAAATCAATGTAGGCCACAGTAAAGTGGAGTGGAGTACACCCCTTGAAGAAGGTTAGTAGACTACACAAACGTCCCAGGAGTGTGTGTAAGTGCAAGGATGTTTTTATATTCCTGAGCCTATCACACCTCAGTCGTACCCCCACAGCCCTGTCAGATCACTTCAGGTACCTCTTCATCAACACCACGTTATGTTGTATAATTTTTTAAAAACTGGATGTTATTTGACACTGTTGATTAAAAGGATATATTTACAGCCTATTTTCTTGTCATACAAGACATCGTCACATTGAGACTGTCAAGTTCGTATCAAGTTTGTATTCCTCCTATCATTAGTTGGATGTTTATCCATAAGCTTTTTCAGTTACCATGCCCAAAATACATGGCAGTGATAAATCATTTCCTGGAATCTCCACTGGTTGTCGTTTTTACACTTTGAGAACGTGTTAATTAGTGAACCTTAGAGGTGTTGGTTTGTTTCCTTTGCAAAGACTACCTTTCCCAACTTTGTGCTAAGCTAAAATAACCAGCTGCTAGCTTTAGCCTTATTATTCACAAACAACGTGGTGTCAAGCTTCTCACCTAACTCTCAAGTGAGAGAATAGGCATATTTGCCCAAATCCCCAGACTTTTGCTTTAACACAATTAGATTCTTCTCAAAGTTATGAATTATTGTAATGCAATTACAGTAAATTGATACTAAGAGTTGCTCATGGTTTAGTTTTCATGGACTGCAGGAATGGAAAGAAATAAAATAGGGTGATAAGTTAAAAAGAATTGCATCTTTGTTACTTGTTCGGCCCTCCTACAGTAGTCTTTCATCATTATTCCTGCGTTATTAAAAACAGTGACACACATACTGTAAATCACAGCTGTCCACACTGTAACACTTAAAATGTTGTATTATCCATATCTAACCTTATCTTCCTCGACCTCCTTGCCTCCGTCCCCGTCTTTCCTCTTTTGTTCGTCGATCACAGGGTGTTACAAAGCAGGAGAATCGATACAGACACTTTTCTCTCATTAAGGCCAGTCAGGAGGGGACATAACAGGGTCAAACTCTCCTGTACATTATGTGTGTATTTGCATATCTGGGGAATCCGATATGCCTCAATGTGCATGTCAGAGAAATCATCTGTTTGTTTATTTGTCTTTGCATTGGCATGTGTTCATGTGTTTGCAGGAGCGAGCATTCAAGTGTGTGTGTGTGAGGTGTTTCTGGATAGATAGGACCTAGCCAACTGTGAAAACAACATTCTTCCACACAGCAAATCAATCAAGCCTGCAGTTGGGTCACTTTCTCTCCTCTGCTGCACTCTATGTTTTTCTCTCTCTCTCGCTCCTCTGCCTGAACCTTTCACTGTCCACTGAAAGCTGGCCCGGGTCGATTGCTGAGCCTTGTGATCCTCTATCTTCCCGCACTCTAGTCCCACAGCTGCCTCACAAGAAACAGATTTTTTTTCTGCTTGGCGGAGGTCCATGCAACATAATGCTGGTTCCATCTCAGGTGACCAAAATGACCCCCTCTCTTTCGAGCTAATGGAGCAGAGCAGACAGCTAAGGTAACAGCTATTTGACGTTTTAAGGGAGTGGTTGAAGCAGGAGGCGGGTGCTGATTTGGACTCTTGAGAATTGACCCTCTTGACAGAAATAGACCTGTTTCCTGCAGGTACAAACAGATCATGCAACTCTAAAGATGCTCTGCACTGTCCAGCAGACACTTGTCAGTTATATAAGAGTGTTGTTTTACTCAACATAAACATGGCTCAAAACATTTCCTGTCGGTTTTTGTGTGGTTGTGGAGTTAATTTGGATTCGGATTTTGCTCAAGGGTTCCTGGATCGCTTTTATCATCACATCATTTTGCACAGTGAAGTTTAAACACGTGAACAACAAGGTCACAATATACTGTATGTACCTTAAAGTGGCTAAAATCAATATTTCTATAATAACGTATCAAATGACAATGTCAGTGTGAAAGTGGTTGCCTCTAGTGATGAAGCTACAGAGATTTATACTCCCCTCAGCTTACAGAGCTTCATGGTGAGTTTCAACTAAAAAGAGAAACGAATATTGGACTTTCACCAGGTGCGCCATAACTTATGTAAGTAACAAAAATCAGTTATTATTGCAGGTTTCAAGTGTAACTAAATCCCAAAATTCTGCGAGCTCACCCTCTCCCAGCAAATTTAAAAAGCAGAGGATGATCAGTATAGGGGCCGTGGACTCATGGCTATGTTGTTTGTGATGCGAGAGGAATGCCGATCACAGTGATGGACTGACCACAACTCAGTGTAGCAGGAATACAGCCACCGGTAGTCAGAGCTAACAGCTATGTGCAGCTGCTGTAAGTCTCTCCATATCTTTGCTGGACATGCTGAAGCTTTGACATCCACTGGAAGCACTCTGACAGCGGTTTATAAAAGTTTCTGTGTGGTAAATGTGCTGTATTGTTAGCTAAGCTGGTAACTCAGAGAGTCTACCTGGGAGTGTGTACGGCTACATCGTGGGGCCAGAGACACGGTCTGCACATTTGGAAGATGCTGGTTTTAGATAAGAGGAGGGAGGTTCATGACAAAAGCTGCCATCACATGTCACCTTCCTCCAGACTCAGTCAAATGCAGTAATCCAGTTTCATCCAGTGGAAGAAGGTAGCTGTGTGTATTTACATATAAACTTTACAAATAAACTGTCAAGATTTGAACCTAACTCGATCAACAACATGACTAAATACCAGTATGAACCCGTTTAGTTCACATTTTGTTTGGACTAGAATTGGAATTTTTTCCTTTTAAATGTTTCTGATTGGATAGGGTACATAACAATAACTATTCTTTCTACGAATGAATCTACAGCTCAGCAGATTGACTCTGACTGCACACACTTCAGATCATGCAGTCAGCTGCAAAACATGAGGAACTCATCTGGTTGTGCATGTCTGCTTTGATACCTCTACAAGATTTTTGGCAGAAGTGATAATAAAAAAAGACAAGACCAAATGTCACATATGATCTTTTTTTTTTCACCTTTACACCATCTAGGCTAGACAACACACTGTATTTTTGTGTCACCTAAATGTGTTAACAGAACTCAGAGAGAGAGAGAGCGAGCATAAGCGTATTCAACTTCTTTCCTCATCTCTCTCAAGCACAGCTCATCTCCAGGTGACTCATTGAATATCTGCGTATTTTCATCTCATTTTAGGAAGCTAAATCTATCTTTTCATCTTCTCAACCCTTCTGTCACCTCCCCTTTATCTTTAATCTTACCTCCTCCCTTTTCTTCTTTTTCTCCCATCCCCCGCATTATTGTTGTATGGTCCTCGCAGCACGCTGCCAGATGTGCAGGGATCCCACTGATCCAACAGCTGGACACCACTGCTAAAGACACACATACACACATATACGCTTGGACATATATATTTACAACAACAAACACACACAGACAATGAATAAATATATTTCGGTGCACGCAACACAGATGTGCCCTCCAGTGTTTCAGCTCCAGATGTGTAAACAGAGTTCTTTGCTGCATGTCCTCAAATTTCTTTTGCACTGAAAAGAAGTCAGAGATCTGGGGAGCTCGTCTCTCCATTTTCTTTGAGTCAGGCACTGCAGCGTCGCACTAAACTGCTTCTTGACAACCTCCAGATAATTATACATTTATTTAACTGACACCTCACATGCTGGAAGAAGCGTGACAGTGACAGTGACTTGATGCATACACACACAGTAGCTGCCAGCGGCTGTCAGCAGGCTTTTGGCAGACACTGCACTTCACACACACACATATATTTTTGTATATGCGGAAAAAAAAGTCATTATAACTGTGTGCCAACATAGTGAGTCGATGAAGAAATACATAAGTCAAGTCCAATAAATGTCCTAATGTCTGCCATTGCTCAAAAATAGCCTTAATTTGAGCAAATCATAGAAAATAAAATGTGATGTAACTATTTGCCATTAGCTGTACCAGCGTATTAAGCGTTAAATTGAATGTTTTAAATGACTTTATTGTATTTCAAGGCCTCATTAACTCTAAAAGTTACTCCATGTTCTGATTGTCTTCTTTTACAGATGGCTGACTTACGTTTGTACCTCCATAAAATTACATTTATGGCTTGACTGCAAGTTCATGAAGAGAATATTTCCTTCAAAATAATTTGCCACTGTGGATGGTAGATGCAGATAAAATACATCCAACATTTTATCAACAGTTTTTTATTTGCAAAGAGCAGCATACAGTAGAAGACGTTCAGGTAAGGCTAACAGGCTTTTCATTTTTAGCAGCAATATATCGTATCAACAATATTTTAAGCTTATCAACTTATTTGTTCTAAATCAGGACCGTCAGTACTTGGACCAAGTAATAAACAAGGTCTGTAATGTTTAATAGGCTACTCAAGTTTTTTCAAAGGACTTATTTCAATGGCTTGCCATAAATACACATATTCGATAGAAGATGGATACCGTACTCTCGTCTGTGCGGTAAATCTGAAGCTACGGTCAGCAGCTTGCTGATTTAGCTTAGCACAAAGACTGGAAACGGTGGGGGAAACAGCTAGCCTGACTCTGTTTGAAGGTAACAAAATCGGCCTACATGTTACATAAGTGCCTGATTTTCTTTATCACGACCTGTTGCCTGGCAACCAGAGGAGACTGCAGGAAGTTACTGGTCCCAAACAAGAAATAGTCGAGTACATAACATCCTGTAAAATTTCCTAAAATGTCAAAGTTTTTCTTCCAAGCCTGATTTTCAGGTTGTATCTACAGGTTGTAAACAGTAGTTAGGCTACCAATGGAAAAACTGTGTTTTCTGCTTTCTTAGCCAGAGAGTGACAAATGCTGTGTGTAGAAAATAAATAAAAAGAGAAGAAGAAGACAATATTAGACAAATACTTGTGGATCTATGCTTAGACACATACAAGTACCTAAGACAACTAAACTTGTCCTCGTGCTATCGTTGCTTTAACATCAAATGTCATGTGTCGTTTGGAGGTTTTGTATGCTTCTTCTATATGTGCATAAAGTTAATAACTCACTTCCTGTTTGCACATCTTCACTATCAGCTTTGTTTATGCTCCACACACTTGTGTTTGTGCATCAGCCACAATGTCGAAAGTCTGACTGAACTCTCCGGTGCAGTTTGCCAGAGCAATTGAGTGACTAAGCTTCAGACTGCGTGAATAAGTGTGTGTGTGTGTGTGTGTGTGTGTGTGTGTGTGTGTGTGTGTGTGTGTGTGTGCGTGTGTGTGCGTGCATCCATCTGTGCTGTGGTGCTCCCTGCCAGTTGCTGCCCATATTGTCTGTCACTGACTGTAGTACACAACATGCTCCAAGGCTCTCTATGTGACAGCAATTGAATAGACTAACCCAGCAGGCTGCAGTCCAACTTCAGCCAGGGAAAGATTAGAGGACTAGATGGAGATGAGGAGAGGGGGGTGGTGGTGTGCGCAAGAAGACGTTACGGGAAATCAAATGTTGTCCAAAGGCTGCTCGGTCTGTAATTTCTGGGAAACAGCCTTTTATGCGGACATCTGCAAATGAGTGTGTTAGGCTTGAATTTACCTGCCGACAGTCAGCGTTGCCTCCTTGTTATTTTCTCAGTAACAAATAAATTAGGATGTTTGCCACTTTCCTCTCTTGCTCATGTTATTTGCGATTGAGCATGTGTGTTTAACTGACCATTGGCTGTCATCTTGAGATGATTTATATCACGTCCTGCAGTGAACTGACACTTCATCATGTATCAAAACGTGCATGCAAACCCATGTTTAAGTCTCACCTAAGACTGCCAACACTCTTCACAAACAAATGAGGAGAGGGCATTCGTTCCTCGAATGTCTCAAAGCTCAAACTGGTCCTCATAAATATAGGAAGAATAGAACACGTCGCAAGAACATGTAACTCCATGTGTGGCTGTTGTGCCAGCCATTAGCCATCACACTGGTTATGTAATGTTTGCTGTACACGGCCAATAGACGTGTGAGATGAATGTCAATGAAGCGGCTCTCTCCTTTCCCTCCTTTGTGGGATCGTGTTCATTTTTAAACACTTGAATCTCCCCGAAAATCCTGCACTTAATGCAGTAAAAAAAAAAAAAGAAGCTTGGAGTGAAATGTGCTTTGAAGTTGTGGTGACAAATGAGTTACAATACTGTACAATATAATATTTGGATAGTACTTCTCCCTCCACTTTACTTTCTATCCTCTTCTTCATGTTTTCTCTTTTCTCTCCTCTTTTTTTTTCTGTTTCTCTCCCTTCTATCCTCACCTCCCTCTGCCTCTCCAGCAACAAAATCTCCACCGCCCGGCTCCCGAGTCTGTTCTAGGGCCTGTTTCCATAGCAACAGGTTACCATGGAAACTAGGTGACAGTGCAGCGCATCCCATCCTGCTATCGCCAGGCGAGAGGTGTTTCGGGAAGGGAAAGTTTGTTTTTTTTTGTCCGTCGTCTCGTGTTTACCGAAATCCAGATGAAACTGTGGGTTTGATTTTAACCCTTTAAAGCGCAGTTAAAACCCACAGAGGAGCACGATATATTACGTAGACGTATTTTAGGCATTTCATACATCTATATCTTGTCAGCTTCTTTTTATTAAAAGGGCTTGGATGTTAAGATTTAAGTTTAGTTGAACCATTGAACATCGCAAGATTTTTGAATCCTTATTAATCTGAATTAGTGCTTTAAAGGTTCACAACCCTGTCTGCTTTGTTTCCTTGACCTTTGTCCCTTAACATCAAATCTCAGATTTATTTAATTTATATGCTGACCTACTTTCTGAATATAGATGTCCATGTTTAAGCTATGATAACACCTCCCCTCTGTTTTTTTTCTATCCTATGAAATGTTCAATTTCATGTCCCTCTGAGCCTCTGCATTGTATACAGAGAGATATCCAAGGGCTTGAAATAACTGTACCACTTGCCAAATGATGCAATTACACAGAACCAACAAAAAAAAAAATAGCACTCCGCTTTTATGTCGCTTCAAATTTAGAAGTAGAAGCGAAGAAAGAGATAACAGGAGAGCGTTCAGAAGACAAAGCTACTCACGTGTAAAGGAAGGGAGGGCAGAGGGGGATTTGTTGTGCTGCGTTACATGTTCAGTAACAGTTATTATGCTCTAGAGTGCCTCCTCTTGCTTTTGAGCTACTGTTTGTGGTGATTTTGCTCTGACCTGTACAGTATGGATATGAAAATGAGAAATGTTTTGGCGTCCCTGTCTGTCATGTGCTTTGTTTGTAAGCCAGATTGTTGCTCCAGTGCTTAATTATGAAAACCAACAGCCTGGGGGGGGGGGGACCACAGAATTTTCACAAAACAATCACAGCTTTTTGAATCCAGGCACTCAACCCATTCCTCGATCAGATGGAGAGAGAGATGGAGAGTCAGACAGAGAGACAGAAAAATGAGTGACAGACAGATAAGCAGAACACAAACAAACAGGAGGTGTGACAGAGTGACGGAGCGAGTGTGTTACGCCAGTTGCTGAGGTGGTACTACCAAGATTTTTATTTATTTTTGTTTATTTAAATGTACTACTATGATACAACACACCAATGTGCACAAATGAGTCAGCTGCGTATTTCTTCATTCAGACCACATCTCAACTGCACAAAGATCCTGCATAGCAGTGAAACTTATACAGCATGAAAAGTTTCCTCTGCTTTTTCCCGGTTAAAGCAGCTCTTCATGTTAGAGGATGGAGGATCTGAGGGGACCTAAGTGGGCGAGCTTCAGCCCACTCTCTGGCGCTCTAGCCGACCGGGTTTAGAGCACATGGTTAGATGCCACTGTAGTAGTCTACGAGCTGCATATTGTGCCTGCAGGATCGCAAGATCAACTGCTGCCACAAAAATAGCTCCCAAATAATAGCAACAGTTCACCAGTGCTTGGCACAAGTCAGGACGCTATTGAGTGTCTGCAGAATTGGATATGACATTTTAAGTTTGGACAAAGCAGTTTACAGCTCGTGAGCATTTGATTGTTTGTTGTGATTATTTATGGACCGGGCTAGAAACAGTAAATACTGAATGAGGTGGATTTTTATTTTTTGAGGCATTTTTAGGTGCTCAGCTTGTCGGCTGTGATTTTTTTTGTTTTGTTATTTCCCACCCCGACTCGTTTCAGGCTTTGATGTGCAGTGTTACGCTCTCCAGCTTTGATGCCGGTGGCAAGATGCAAAGGGATTTTTTCAGTCCCCTTTGGGATTAGCTCTGGGAAAAGCACTCTTGATGTTGTTTGTCATTACTGTCCATAGAAATCAGGCCAATATGCAACTGTGAAAATATGTAACCAACCGTACTGAAGGCATATTTGACAACGTGCTACTTACATCAGCTGATTTTAAATGCATTTTGACGGTTTCCTGAAGATACTGACTTTTGCATGTTTTAGCCTATTAACTATAATTTATGCATTCTTTATTTCATGGCTAGCCATTACCTAAACTGAACCATGGCTCATGTATTGTTTTTCCTACCCCTCCGGCATAGGGTGGTTTTTATTTACTTGAGTTAAGCTGTACTTAACTTACAGTACAGACTAAATACTCACTTAAGATAGATAATATATCACAGTGGACATTTAGTCTGCAATAACATCCCTCTGTGCAGCATAGCTTTACACATACTTCTGGATTTTAGCATACATGACATACAGGGCTGTCAATCATGATCTTATTGATCTCTCTAAGTAAAGAAGTATAGGGAAGTGAATGAAAAGTCTATAGTTGCTAGAGGCATATCACAGTGTGTTCTTGTTTTGCTCAAGAGAGAACACAGAGTTTGCAAAGTTACATAAGTTATCAAAATGTAGCTGGAATACTGATCTGTCTGCTGCAATAGCACCGCTGCAGAGAGTCAGAAATGCATTAAACAAGTGACTGTGATACAGAGTTAGAACCATGCTGTGTGAATTTGATATATTTATTTGGATAGTCCACCTACATGTTTAGCAGATTACATCTTTATATGACGGATGTTCATGAACATCCCCTAACCAAGATGTTTTTTGTGCTTAAACCTAACCAAACCTTAACCACAGTGGTGCAATATCAGAAAATGGTTTTATTGAAATAGTTGAATATAGTCTAATCTAAACTAATCAGCTGTTGATTTGGTACTACTCTGTAGACAGGCTCCAAATTGTAACTGTGAGTTTTAGCATAAACATCTATGTTTAGGCCTCAGCTGTATCTTCAGTGTCAAGTGGGAGTTCAGGGTTTCCCCACAACACTGCCGTATCCTAAAATTAACCTGAGTCAGAAACTGTAACTCTGTTCTATTTGATCTTTATTGAAAGATGAAATAACTGCAGCGTTAAAATCTAAAAGGAGCTATGGAAATGAAAGCTATAAATGAATGTAGGTCACATCTCAACAGTTTTCTTGTTTTTGATTTCTAAATACAAACCTACGTTGAAGGGTATAAGTATTGTGTCATTGTATAAATAATGGTATGAACTGACTCAGCTTTTCACGATTGATTGAAGAGTTTTTGACATGTGCATTTGTGTTGACTCTTAAAAGAAATTTCAGTATTTTTCCACTTGCATGTTGCTATCTTTGCATTTGCCCCCTCTATTATAGAGATTCAAGAAACAACCCTTGGCAAAACAACATATATTATGGAAAGCAGCATGAGCCTCCTTAACCTTTCCAAATTGATTTGAATTTTATGTAAATCACCTCAAATGCTTGTCTCTGGGCTCTTACAGAGTAAACATAGAAATTAGCCCCATGGATTAGCTATTGTAGCTAGGGATCTACTACCGGAGAAACCTGTAGGCTAACTAAATTAGCTACATATAGGATGTGGAGATTGCTAGAATGCATTTCCAACTATGCCATATCTGAATGCAGTGCCTTGTTATCAAATATCCAACCACTTAACTTTAATCAGCTAACAATTTTAGCCATTATTTGTTCTTTTTCATCACGTGCTGTCAGTCCTGATGCTGTAGTGCAAAAGTCAGGGAATTCCTCTGGCTGTTAAATTTGGATTAAAGCCTCATTGCCGGTGACTCAGTCCTACTCCAGTCACTTCAACATCAACTCCTACAGTGACTGCTACTCTACTCACTGTGGGAGTTCAGTCCAACCAGGTGGAAGGAGGAAAAACACCTCAGAGCTGCAACAGCCAACCATCAATCAGTGCAGGCATCCCACCCCACCCTGCTTAGTGCCTCACCAACTTCAGCAATCCATCTACTCCTCTTGGCGTGATATTAATAACAATCCCAGACATCTTTGATGACATCAACAAGGTGTGTTTGAACAGCAGCTGTCCAGAACACTGCACTGTTGGTTTGGGGCTGCCAAGAGAGCCATTAGTCTGAGGTGTCAGAATGGAGCCAACTCTCTTTTGGAGCTTCCAATGCTGTTTGCCTCAGGGCAGACTCTGTTCACACACTCATTCATTGGACAGATGCCAGTTACACTACATCTCACTACAACAGCTTTGTTGACAGAGAGTATCCTTTAATTGTTTTATTTATTATATGGTTTTGTTGGCATTGTGAGTGTTCCTTTGCTGCTACTTTCTAAGGCTTGTAAGTCAGTGTGAAATCAATTTGTGTGTGTGTGTGTGTGTGTGTGTGTGCGCTGTAGGAAAGATCTGAGTCACTGTTATATTTTAGATTCTTCAAAGTAGCCACCGTTTAACAGTTGGGCCTTGTCAAAAGTTAATTAGGGGAATTTCTTCCTTTCTCAATGTTTTTCAGACCATTAGTTGTTGGAGTAAGTGTGGAGTAAGTGGCTCTATTTGACTACTGTAGTAATCCATATTATGGCAAGAAGCACTTAAATAAGTAACAAAAAAAACAAACAAAAAAACAACAGACCTGAAGACCACTTTGGATGTCATCAAGTGCAGTCACAAAAACCATCAAACACCCTTATGAAACTGGCTCTCACGAGAGTTACCTCTGCAGCAGAGGATGTTCATTACCAGGCTCAGCAATCACCAATTAACAGCACCTTAGATTAATAGAGAGTACAAGTAGCAGGCACATCTTAGTATCAACTCAGAGGAGACTGTGTGAATCAGGCCGTCATGGTTGAATTGTTGCAAAGAAACTGCTACTGAGGGTCAAATTTGATATTTCTGGTACCAACCACCATGTTTTTGTGAGACACAGAGGTGAACAGATGGTATCTACATGTGTGGTTCCCACCGTGAAGCATGAGGAGGAGGTGTGATGGTGTGTGGGTGCTTTTCTGGTGACACACGGCAATTTATTCAAAATTCCAAGCATGGTAAGATTGTGTTTCCACATGACAATGACCCAAAACACACCTCCAGGCTATGTAAGGGTTATTTGGCCAAGAAGGAGAGTGACCGAGTGCTGCATCTGATGACCTGGCCTTCACAATCACCTGACCTAAACTGAACTGAGATGCTTTGGGATGAGTTAGAGCGAAGGAAAAGCAGCCAACAAGTGCTCAGTACTCCTTCAAGACTTTTGGAAAACCATTCCACGTGACTACCTAATTTCCTCACAGCTAATAATTACTGTGAGGAAAATAATAGTCAGATTAAAGTCACCCTAAAAACTCTCTGCTGGAAGATGTCACAAAACTCTGTGTACACAAAGATAATAATGGGGTAAGCTGTCCCATCCTAATATGTGGAACAGAACTAAATGGAGAGTGAGGGTGATGTCAATCAATCCCATTATGTATACACCCCCACAGTCCTGACAAGAGGTATAATTAGGCAACAAGTGAAAACACCTATGTGGGTGCAGTGTGTAGGGGCCTAAATCTTCAAATCAACACATTACTTTAGAAGCACAGTAGAGTAATGTTTTTTTACAACTCCCGTTCTGTTTGTATTACAAGGAACCTGACGCATTTCTGGCAATAGTTTTACGGTATTCTACACAAGCTAGGAAATACTGATGTAAACATTGAAGGCTTGTTTTTCCTTACATATTCAATAAACTGTTATATGAGTGTTGAAAATAAGCACAAAATGTCAAAGTATTCTTTTAAACTATTCTGAGAATCAGCTGAAAGGAATAAAATGCATTCAGTACATTTCTTGAGCCTCGGGGAGATAAATGGAACACTGAATATAAACATTTCTCACACTCTAGCTTTACAAAGAGACAGTATACCCAAGACATATTTTCACACAAATTACATTAAAACACAGAAACACACACATATGAAAGTAAACCAACATGGACACTTTCATGTCTGTGGGAACATTGGCTCTTACACCCGCTCTATTAAATATGTCTTTTTCTTCTTTTTTACCTTGTAGTCCACTCTTTTAACCACCATTTTTTGCCTCTGTGCTTTAATTTGGATCCAGTTCCTCCTCTCCCTCCCTCACATATAGTACAGTCACACTACACTGGGCTCGAACCCATCACTTGTTCCCCTGAGTGTGCAGCTCTGACTGCCTGACTGTGAAGGCTTCAACACTTGCCTGGTGTTCTTACCATATAATGAGACAGTACAAGCACAGTTAAAGAACAGTTTTATAATCTAGTATTTAATGAGTCTTGGATTGGTTTTGTGCGAAGGTCGGGGACATATTTTCTCATGTCTCTGAACTTCAACGGTTGAATGCACACTTCTTGTTAAAGACCAAGCCTGTGACTGTGGTTGTCTTTCCTCATTTAATACAAACTATGTATATTTCACATTACGGTTACTGTAGTGAGTTCATTTTCTGCTTCTTCCCTCTTTAGTGCTTTCCATTCATTTGCATGCAGCATTAAAATCAGTTTGCACTCCTGAAACTAGCTTGAGTTGTGAAATCCGTCAGAGTGAACGTCCTATAGACACCAGTGAAACATAGCAGGCAAATAGTCCTTGCACGTGTGATTGACACCTGTCATGTAGTGTAAAATCTACAGCAGGTCATCAAGCACTGCTGTACTCGAGTCCAGAAGGGACTCCATGATTACCAGTAAAAAGCCTAGCAGTCTTTAGCCTTTGACACTAATTGCTCCTTCTGTTGTTCTTACGCCAACATCCACAGCTGCTGGCCTTGACAAACACTGTTAAAAATATATGGGACTTTCCTCAAGGCTTAAGCTCCAAAAAAAATATCCTGATGGCATAACTGGCCTCAATAACAAATATGTATATGAAAAAAAACTCCTTGGTTCTGATTCTTTTACATTTATACACAGTATATGTAGTTTTGATCCTTATTTATGTTTTATTGTTTCAAATAATGTAATGGTTTATAGTCGGGCACACTGCCATCCAAACAGCTGAATGGAGGAACTGTTGACAGCCACATTCCTGTAAACAGGACCGCTGTGGCAGCAGCAAAAATGTAAATACAGTAGTTGTGAGAATATGGAGGAGGTTTAGTGACAAGAGTTGGCATCGAAATCTGCTTTAGGAAAAATCAACTAGCAGTAGCTAGTAGTATCAGTAGCACAAATAGATGAGCAGACTTGCTTTCTTGCACCCAAACTTCAAGAATAAATTAGCTGAAGTTGTTTGGGTTTTTATTTTTTATTTTTTTATATCTTTTTTTTTCAGGTTGTTATGGAAACTGGCCTGCCCACGTCTGCAACAGTCCTGTACTGTACAGAAGTTGTTGTTTTTTTCTACCTTTAATTCGCTCTACAGTCACTAGTCATTAGTGTTACTGTTATTCAGCACAACTTGAATCCAGCAAACAAACTGGCAGTAGAAAACTTCCCCTCTACAGCGTTTGTTTTTTTGAGAATCCATGTTGTGCTCTGTGGAGCTAAAAAGGAAACTATGTGTAATCCAGTAAAGGACAGAGTAAATGCACCAGTGTTCTGTAGCCAATCATGACAAATTGACCTGTTACTGTTATTCCTCTGACAAGCACGAGCATTAAATGAATTGGTTTCCCTCAGCTGATTTTTTGCTCCTCCTCCTCAGAGGGAAACCAATTGCTGTACTGTATTGTACCTCTCCATAATGGCAGGACACTACTTTTTTTTTTTTTTTTGATTAGCCAAGCCAGCAAGGGAAAGCAAAGCTTCACCTTTGTTGTAGGATGAGTCACTCAGAGGTCTCTGGTGGGTTGAGACCTGTGGATGAAGAGTCTTTCTGGGCTTCTTGGCCTGAGTGCTTGGCCAGCAACAAAGGTTGATGTATTTTTTTTCCTACCAAGTAAAAGATAGAACAATAGAGATGTAAAACTGGAACACACGCTCTTCAGGATTCTTTGTCATCATATTGCCTGTTTTCACCACAAGAACCTCCCTAGAGGCCCAGCCCAGCCCTACTTCTTGATGCCAAAAAGTCCCATCTCTGTGAATAGTACTTTCTTCTTTGTTCCCGTCATGTAGAATTCAATTAGACTAAACTCTGTGACTTTAGTGGCCTTGACCTATACTAGACCCTTCCACCAAGTTGTATGAAAAACGGGCCAGTATATTTTCTTTAAATCTGCTAAAAAACAAACAAACCAAATGGAGGGTAATGGCTGCAGAGGATTTGCTGAGAAGATGAAGGCAAATAGTTTTCAAGTTGGTGAATGCTGTTAGCCAAATATCCATGCTTGCCTTTGCAGTCCATACAAACCTGGCTACACTATGTTCCTGTTCTGCCTGCTTTTGCCTCAGCAAAGCAGCAAATTTTGACAAACTGATCATCTTTCTTCTGTTCAAGCTAACATCACAAGGTAGTTGTGTTTTATAGAACAGCAAACAGACTGACGCTGTGTTTAACAAATGCCACCCACTGGAGTGCAAGGCACTCCTGTTGGGCTTATACACTTTTACTGATCAAATATGTCTTTTTCCCAGACTTCGGGTGATCAATACTACGATCTTTGTCAATATACATTACAACCTATTTCTTGTAATGTATATTGACAAGTCATGTAGTTTAATAATACAGAGAGCTTCCTCAAAGCTCCCTTGGAAGCATAGAGGTGGTTGAGGTAACACTCCAGTTTTAGTGGCTTTCCTGTGCCACTGGCCTAGTGAAAAGACTGGACTGTGTTAGTGTGCTGCTGGAACCTCCACTGGGCTCTCCTGTCCCCCTTCCCTGTCCTGTGGGAGACTCCTTCAGCAGCCAGACACACTGGCCCATTTTACTTCCTTCTCTGCTTCCCCTCACCGTGTCTCCCTCCTTCTCCAGCTGCTGCCAAACTCTTTAATCTCTGGGCTCGCCATTAAAAAGGAGAAAAAGACACTTTGAATGTGAAGACTTTATTGACATAGTTGTTTCTGTTTTGGCTCTTGATCCAACTCTCTGGATTGACTTCTTCATTTCTGTCCAAGCTGTTAAATATCCAGTGGCTGTTTTATGGCTAAAAACTAATTGTATAAAGTAGTAAAGCATTAGTTGCTGTCTAAGTGTTGCTAAATACAGAATGGCAACAATAAACTAATTACCGGCCGCTGCTGACGCAAGTCTACCCACAAGAACTTAATGGATAATTACATATAAGTGCAAGCAAGGGCTTGATAAGTGTAATAAGTGTCCTGGGCTTTAAAAGGTAGCAACAGATTTACAGACTGAGAAAACAGAGGCACAGAGGGGAGTGAGCCAGAAAGAGGGGAACACCCTCTCCCCTTCTACTCTTCTTGTTCCCAAGCCAAAGTGTCACTGTACCAGCCACTCACGTTTCGCTCTACTTTCTCCGCGGCTCATATTCCTCTCGAGTTTTAGCCATTTTTGAACTGCTCTGAAAGGCAGATGAGTTTATTAATTGCACATTCGCTGACTCTGTGCATTCCCACCCAGCGCAAAGTTTTTTCCACAAAATCTGCATAATTTTTTTCATCCTTCTGCACCAAGAATAGCAAACATTGCTTGATTAATTTAGCATGTTTGACTACAGTGAAATGCTGCTTTTGTATCTGTGACTGCAAAAAAAGTGTAGTCATTGTGGATGAGGCACGTGTTTTTTACAAAATTAAACACAAGCAAATGCTCAGACAAACACAAACACTTGCGCTTGAGAGTACAGGCATAAAAGGCAGTATACAAGTATGCTGGGAGCATGACAGTGGGCGCGTGTGGGTGTCTAAAGTGTGCCTCTGTCTTTCTCCGCCAGTATGAAAAGTAGTTCAGTAATTAAAGCAAACCTCTCTCTGGTCCCCAATGGAAAGGGAAGGCAGAAAGGGTGAGGAGGCAGTGAGAGGGAGTGGGAGAGATAAAGAAGAAAGGAGAGATAAAAGCCAGAGACGGCTATTTTTGATGAAAAGGGAAGAAAGGGAGGTTTTAATTTTAGCTCGGCATGCCGGATAGCCAGTGGGGGAGAATGTGGCAGCTGAATGCGAAGATGCTGATCAGTTAGACAGGGGTCCAACACACTGGCACAGGCCACACAACGCACACACTCACACTAACATTACATCTCACAGCATGGGCACGCTGTTGAAAATTTCCCTGAGGACAAGAGTTCCCCTCGTTCTTCATGTTGGAGAAGCGTTTTGTAAACACATGAGCAGTGACCCAGTTCAAAAAATACTTGTCTATATTGAACTTCTTCATGCACCTCAAGTCAACCCATTAATAAGGCAGCTGAGAAAGACTTTTCTGACACGCAGTCTTGCTTGTTGGCAGACTGAAAACGCCTGATTCCCAGCGAAATGTTCATTTCTGCAGTAAATATTCAGTGTAGTTTTGTGTTGTTCGAGATGTTCATATCATTGCTGCTCGTTATCCGAACATTCTGGCATTCTCATCACCCAACGAAGGTGCAAGTTTCGCTGTTCTGCTGCCTGGTGTTTTTGTTTTGAGGTGTCCCGCTCTGACCTACATACATTTTCATGACCAGAGCTAAACTTTTGTCTCCATGACAACATAAGAAGTTAGGGAGGGTCCTATATGAAAAGCAGGATGTTGTTGTCTTCCTACGTTTAGCCCAAACCTCCACAGGCCCACACAACCTGCGCAAAGATTTATATCACAACAGGTATTAAGCCCTCGAAAAACACAATTTTTGAGTATGTTCACTCAAGCTGCTTTTTTTTTTCTTGTCATAGCAAGGCAAGGGTGGTGGATAGATGTTGAAGGAGAGAAAGGGAAAGAAGGTCTCTGATGTATAATTAATCTGTGCAGTGGGTAGGCGGAGGACATGGGGTGTGAGCGAGGAGAGGAGAGGAGAGGAGAGGAGAGGAGAGGAGAGGAGAGGAGAGGAGGAAAGGTGGGTGGGCAGAATGATGGAGGCAGGGAGTTGGAGGATGGGGAGAGGGAATCCAACACTCACGTTTTCCCTGTTATCCATCACTGTGCCAAGTACTTAAAGTCTTCTAGCGGGAATATAGGTCTGTATAAATTATTAGAGCTATGCATGTTTGCTGTGTTGATTTGTTCTCGTGCATATGGAGCAACCAAACTGTGATTATCTTTATATAATACATTTTGGAAAGTATTCTGTTGTTTTTTTTTTTTTGTCAGTTTCAAATGAAAACATGTTCCCAAGGAAGACACCTTGCCTGGGCAGCAGCAGCAGCAGCCCACTCGGTCAGGCAAATTTATACTTGCACAAAATCTGCAGGGCAGATGGCGCCTTATAGCATTCGCACATTTGGCTCTTGAAGACAGGAGCTTGGAGAAAGAAGAAGAGAAAGGGAGGACAAAAACAGGGATGGAGGGATGAAGGAAACCAAGCAGGCTGTTGCACCCCTGGAGGGAAGAGCAGAAGAGCAGATCTGCTTTGTTAGGAAACCGGCGTTGAGACCTCATTCTCTCACCCCCTCTACCTCCCCTCCCATCTTTATTCTCTAACCACCCCTCCTTTTCTCCATGTTCCTCTCACCCACTCCCTCTTTGTTTCTTTTTTTCATCAAGACGTTTACACGTTTTTGCCATCCACATGCTAGGCTGCAGGCTACGGGTGAGGTGAAATGGAAAGGAAGAGAGGCAGTTGATTTGAAACGCACATTCCTTCGGGGAGGGGCCTGCAGACCTATACAGAGAAGATAGAGAATATAAAATATGATCTGAAATATGACCTAGATAAAAAGCGCACCATGTCCATGCATTTCTCTTTGCCCCAGTTCAAGTACGTGTTCATTCCTGCATGTTTAGTGTGTGTATGTGTATGTGTATGTGTGTGTGCTCTGTGTCTGTGTTTGTGTACGTTATCTCTAAAAGAGACAGGAGGCTGTGGTTCGTATAAGTCTGCCGACCGGAGATAACACTCTGTTGTTGTCTATACCTACTGATCAGCTCTGTCTCACCCACAGGGAGGTGGGTGTACACACACACACATGTACATGGTGGATCTACTGCTGTTCTCACTAATCAGCCCTCACACTAAAGCCTCCATCATCGGTTCCAAACAAACAATCAGTGTCTTCTGGGAGGCGTAGCAGACGACAGATCGGACCTTGACCAGTCATAGCTTGAACAGTGATGATCAAGAAAGAGGCTTTATTAACACCAATATCATAATTTTTCTTTGATTCACTTTGCATTGCTCACAGTTGTGCATGTAAAACTTTTGTCCAATGGCTCTATGTCACAGAATGTAGAAGTTTATATTTGACAAGTTGAGTGTAATTTGGACTGCATGAATCTGCTACACCTTTTTTTTTTTTGTAGATTAAAGGTTAAAGGTTAAAAAAGGAATGGACTGATAATAGATTAAGAAATATGAGAAAGCTGAGAATCACCACAACTTCTTTTATCTTACTTGACCAGAAAAATCCTAATAACTAATAAGTCCACCTTCTAGCTTTTAACCTCATCTGATGGTCTTCAACAGTAAATACAGTTCAAGCTCATCTTTGAAGCTCAACTATTTATTTATGCTTTTCACTTTTAAGCGTCTGTGCCATAAAAAAATGTGTGTTTTTGTAGTTTATAAAACTCAATTCAGGTTGAAGTACAAGGTATTTTTGTGCATCACGTAATGGTCAGAGAATGGTAGAAAGAGATACAAATAATATGACAAATAGTTTTTTATGACAGCACTCTTGTTTATTCTTTTACAGCACAGTTGTTGTTTTTTTATTTACAGATGTAGCCAAGAGCCACGAACATACCATTTCAGTCTCAGATGAACTCCCAATTATGTAACCACAGAAAAAGATATGACCACCTGCCACTCTGTCTCATCTGACCAACGTAGACAATCCGTTATCTCGTGTACAGTATCTTGAGGCAAACTAGAGCTCAGAGAGGAGAGAATAGAGATAACAGAGGATGAGTATTCTTGGAGGCCTGTGAGGACAAGAAGACAAAGCAGTGAATAGGAGAAACTGAGGACACATACCTGGAGAAAGAGAGGCTACAGAGGAGATGAAATGTCATTTTCTTTGGATCGACAGCTTATCTTCTCTTTGACTAATGCGAAAAGGTCAGGCGGTGACTCAGACTGACATATACAAAGTTAATATTTCAAATTTATTTCAAACTAGAGATCTCCACTAGGCAACAGATGGTTAAGCACCTATTGTCTGTTAAGTTAAAATGCATAGAATACTGTAATTTTATTGGATCTTATTATTATTATCATTATTATTATTATTGTTATTATTATTATTATCATTATTATCATTATTATTATTATATAGGAAACAATGAATGGAGCGATTAGTGCAAACTTATCAATTTAAACATTATTCATCTAGAACATTTTCTTATTTATTGATTGATTAAATCTGCCCCCAGTAACTGGATTTAGGTCCAAGTAACCAAAATCATTTCTCACTTTTATAACAAACCAACATTTTGTACTGAAGTCTGCGTATCTCTCACATTGTATTGTTCAGTAGCAGATCTTGATCTTACCAATATGGCAACCACACAGACGCATAGAGGTGACATACAACAGTGGCACAGCTCCCAAGCAAACTAATTCCTAACAGGGTAATCGCAAAAAGGCTAGACAACATGATGACAGTACACTAAAAAGATGAAAAACATGAAGAAATATTTAGAAGACGAGGTGTTTGTTAAGCTGCAATTAAGCTCTAAAATGCTACAGCTTGTTGTAATATTGCATCATCAGTTTGGTTTGTCAATAAATCAAATTTAACACGACTAAGAGACTACAGTCATCGGTAAGCTGTATTTTGTACATTGGTGTTTTGAACTAAATACTAACAGCAGCACCACTATTGTTTAGTGTGTTAGCACGCAATTTTTAACGGTGGATTGTGGTGTCTCCGCTAGTAACTAATTACTGGACAACCCATGCTACCTCCTGAGCCACGGCTGCAGTCACTACTACAAGAGCTGGGGATCGAACCACCATCAACCATTTGATTGCTAATATTGGGGATTGAACTCTACCTCTTGAACTACAGTGACTACTACTACTGCAGGAGTCAGGGATGGAACCACTAACCATCTGATTACTGGACAACCCGCTCTACCTCCTGAGGGATCCCCAGAATCATTAGGATACATCGTCTGTCCATCATTGATCATTCCCATAAATATTCTGCTATCTAAGTAAATTTTGTGAGGATGTTCAATGCAGATAAGCTCTATAACTATAACTGGGACGCCATGTGAAAAAGGAAAACAACCCCATAGGCCAGTGGGATTCAAGTTTAGTTCCCAGTTAAATGCCAGCGGGGTTACCTGGAATTCCTCACAGGGATCTTGACTGCGGATCTCGTATTACCTCTTTGTTGCAGGCAGCTCAAGACAGGTCAGGTCACTTAGACACAAGCTTCCGCCACCACACTGAATAATTCAGGAGAGGCTATGATGGTGTGTGTGTGTGTGTGTGCACGTGCGTGTGTGTGTGTAAGAGAGAGAGAGAAAGAACCAACCATGAGTGTGGATGTTGAAGAATCGAGTGTGAGTGTGCGAAGATGGGCGCTAACAGAGTGGTTTCCTCTGTCCTCTTGGAGAAGCCCTGTGGCCCACTTAGGATCAGCTTACAGATGTCTGACTGAGAGTGGATGGAGGGGAAACTGACTCAGTGTTTTGGAGATGCTGTTTCTCTACTCCAGTGTTTGGGTGTAACAGCCAGTGAGCCTTCATCCACCTGTTGAGACTCTACATGAGACACTTTATGCTTTTTTTTTTTTTTTTTTAGATACGTTTCCACCTCACCGATTATCTTTTCTGTAAATAAAATGCTTGTTTGTCTGCAGCATTCAGAGCAGATGAACATCCCATCCAAACAGACCTGCCACTGTTGATCCTTATATATCATAATAATACCACCACTCTGATGTGTGGGTGGATGATCTATTCAACATAGTGCTAGAGCTGTGGTCGTAGTGTGTATGCTATAATACATACAGAACGTGTATGACTCATTGCACTCAGTGCATCCTCCTCCTCCTCATAAGGATTTCCTGTGGATGCATACATGCTTGCCCGTGCTGAGTGTAAGAATCTAGGTCAGGAAAGTATCTACAAAAAAGTGGTGATGTGTGACTATTGTTTAAAATGGCCTAGAACAAATAACAAAATTTGCAGGCTGCCCTCCAAAGTGCTAACCTGTCAAGCGGTCATGGTTATAGCTGAGCTCTCTGCTATAGTTCAGTGTCGTCTTGGGTTGCAATGACGTCAGTCCTCCAATCACCTGTGACATAAGGCTCTGGAGTTACACTGCCCAGGTACAGAGGGTGCACCCATACATCTCAATGTCATGAATAATGAAGAGGTGAAGTCAGGATGATGCACTTTGCTAACTCCCACTCTGGTTTACTCACTCACCAAAGCCTCCGGAGGGCTCCACCTGTACTGTACCTGTACTTTATCAGCCTCCTGAGTAAACTGTCATAATGTACAGTACATTTAAGGGGAAAGATGTGCTCTTTTTCATTCTTACTTCGAAATTTGATAGATTAACACATACCTGATGACCAAGAAAACAAGATTTAACAGCCATCTCTGCAGTTCTGCTGAATGAGTTAGCTCAGCACAGCTCCGAATGACAGACAGATAGAGTTAGTGATTAGTGGTTAGTATCCAGTCCCCACATTTTTGGTTTAGACGAAACCAGATGGAGAGTAAATCAGTGTAAGCCACTGATAATGTGGTGGCTGTATCCCTGTCAGTTTGTTTTTAGGCTACCTAACCGCCCAAAAATTGATCATTGTAGCCTTACTCAGAGTCAGATAAGAGCATCAGTGTCAGGACAGGTCCAACACTTGTTTAGGCTGATTTAGTACAAACATTTGTGGTATGGTAACTATTAGCCTAACACTGTCAAAAACAAAACAATACGCTTACAACAACTCCAAATCTGTCTTATCTATGATGTATCTTACATTGTAGAAACCTTGGACAGTTTGTTGATTCTGTATGTACAGAGTAAATTATTTGGTTGAGGAACAGTTAAGATCATGGACCACAGTGAAAACAAACAAGCTATCCACTCCATTTTTGTATTACAGTTATGGCTTCAACTCTAAATTCTTTAGGTACTTCCTAATCTAGATCACACAACCATTTTCTCTCCCATCTCTGTGCATTATATTACTCATTTTCTCTCATATCTTACGACTCATCCACCCTTCCTCTCGCTTTTCCTCCGTGTCACATTGGAGAGTGAATAATTCATGTTCGGGCTGCTTGCTGGTGGAGATGAATCATGTGAGAAGAGCAGGGTACACGTGCTCGTCTCGGAGCAACTCTTCTCTCCAAAGACCCCAGGACAGTCGAGGGTGGGGGGTGCACTGTGCTCCTCCACGGCTTGTTGTACAGACCGCTACTACTCCATCCTGGCGGCATGACATTACCATCCCAGGCTTTCAAGACAGTCACACGTGAGCTCTGGCTTCAAAGCCCAGGCATGGAGGCATCCACAGAGACGATGCTTGTCACTAAACATCCATGTACTGTATCTACAGTGCATGGCATGAATCATGAAATAGCTCATTATACTTACTTATATAACTTATATAACATTTCAAATCAAACAAAAGTCCTAATTCAAGGCTCATTTCCAGAGCTTTCAGCAGTATCTCATAGATCTTTATCAGCTTGATGTAGCTTTTTATAACCTAAATCAGTTTCACCTCTAAAGTTTTAAATGGTTGTTAATGTTCCACAATCGTACAAGAATTAGTAATAGTGGGACAAAGTAATTGTTTTTTAAGTCTCATGCTGTGGCTGTGATATTAAGTCCCAACTCCAGACCAGTCTCAAGTCAGCTTTAATTTTCTGAACCTAAATAGTAGCAATGTTAGGCTACCTTTACTGCTAGCCACCAAGAACAGATAGCTAATCCGTAAAGCAATTAGAAATTGCTGATTGTTGATTTTAAAATACAACATTTAGGCTACCAAATCTTGCATGCAAAGTGTTTAAAGTCACCAGATTTGACTCCGCAGTCTACAGCTCTGAGAAGTAGTTGCCACCTTTTTTAGTAAGTTTATGCAAACTGCAATCATTCTGCAATCATTCTCCAACAGTGTATTAGGACAATATGTTGACCTGGTTTACATGTAAGTTATACAAAAAGTTTGTTGCTTGCTGCTCAGTGTTCTGCATCTTCTGTCCCTTCACTCCCACACACACATTTCTGTCTCTGGAGAAACTCTCTGACTGCCTGAGTTTGGGTAAATGTGTCTCTGCCTGCTTGTGCTTGTGTTGGTTTTCATATTCTGTTTGCGTGTACTTTTGTTTGCCTGAGTCGTCTGAATCTTACTGTGTCGTGATGCACACGTGTATCTAACATGAAAGATCAACGCACTGGAGTGTTGATGGACCCAGCGCAAAAATTATTCATACGGAGGGGCCTTCACAGTTTTCGTGCTGTCACATTTTGTTATCTTACCGCATCGCTGAGCAGCCAGCACGGTGCCTAGCGTTTACTCTGGCTTACACCGATGCCATGCATGCGTCTGATTGGAGAGATGCCAGTTTGAGAGAATTTGATATTTGATTAACGTGCAGAATGTATCTAACAAACAAGAATGCATCACAGAGACATGGATTTAGATTAATTTAGAAGTTTGCATCTTCTACAATACTTCCTTTCATTAAAGAAAACCTTTATAACGTACTTAACCAAAGTCATTGTAACATCAGCAACAGATGGGGCAAAAAAAATAACAGAACGCTCAGTTTATTTTACACGTAGAGGTTTTAAACAAACCCCCGGTTTAGTCTTAGTCTAAATAAATTGAACTAAGATGGAGCTTTGCTTACAGCCTGTATGATTATTTCACTCCTTGTGCTTGTCGGACCCATTTAAGTAATATCAGCAAAATTAAACCAAAGTTGTAAGCTGTTGTTAGCTGTGTTCCCAGAAATGTTTACATTAAATATGAACATTAAAAATGGCTAATGGTAATTTATCAATTGAGTATTTTATGTTGCATTGTCAGCTTTTCATGTTTCATGTTATAAATGATCTTGGTGACAATAGAGGGCACTATGATGGCAGCTGTAGAGGTTGCTAGTATTGATAATGTGAGTTATAATGGTGCGGGTCTTGGTGGTAATGTCTTCTAATACTCTTTCTTTCCTCTTTCTTCTCCCAGATTAGTCGTTGCTTGAAGCCTGGAGGGCGATTTGTCTCCATCACCTTCGCCAACCCTTTCTTCAGGAAGCGCTTATACGCACGCGCAGAGTATAACTGGTCGATTAAGAAGTACACTTATGGAGAAGGCTTTCAGTATTATGTGTATGTGATGACCAAAGGGGAGGAGCTCAGCCCGGAGGATGCAGCTCTGGAGAAAAAGCTACTAGAGGATACCAAATCCCCACCTACCGTGGTCACCACAACACAAAATGAGCCAGAAGAGGAGTTCCTGTCTAATATTGACTTGTAAAACAACCGGACTATCTAAAGGAGTCTTAGGAATACATTATCCCTGAGATACTTCTGGACTCACTTTTAGCCTTCCTCTGTTACCATTTTATTTATTTTTACAAGACAGTTTTTATATGGTTTTGTGAGAAATAACTACAATGTGTTTTTAATTGTGTATTTTTAATCTGGGTATTGATGTCCATATACTGTCATCTATGAGGAATGATTAGTGATAGATGGTTCTGTGTACCAAACCATCTGACATAGGACAAAGTGGTTGTGCCAAATAAAAGAAATAAAACATAACAACTTTGAAAACTACCTGTATTACATTGTCAGCACCAGCCAACAAAACTGTATCAAGTATCAAAACATAAATAAAACAAAAGGTGTGGATGGAATAAACAGTTGCTGGTGTCTCTGCTCCTTTTATTGGTCATTTTAAAAACCAAACAGCAAATCAGAAGTCATCTTTGGTTTGATCACTGACAGTGAGCGAAAAATATTTTCATGGGGCTGGCTTGCATCTTTTGGAGATCCCGTTTTAATAGTGTTTGTTGGTACTGTTTTTGTTTACTGTACGCACTCAAATACTCTGTTATAGCTAGCTAAATATTTGATGATCAATCAAAGGAGGGGAGACATCAGCCACATCACTGCCTCCAAACCAGCGAGGGTCGAGCACATAAGGAGTCCCATTTTCATGGAGCCGCATTTGTGCATACGGAGCAGAAATTCTCCCTTGCGGGAAGGTTTTCTGCTCACCGTACTTTCCGCGCTGCATACCTTTTTTAATATTATTGTACAACAGATTCAGAAAAGGTATAGCCTCAAATTACAAAATACAGAGCGGCATCACTCTTACGATATCGGCAAGTCTCGGTTGTTTATGGGTTGACCCTGGCACCCAACACCACAGAAACAGTTGCTCTGATCGGCTGCTTGGAGCAGCACTGGCTGCAATGGCTTAATATTTTCAAAGATACTGAAAGGAATGGTTTGTCAGTAAAACGCTACAATAAAATCTCCGTGAACATTTCCATCAATAGTTTTTTATATGTTTTTATACGATTATATTGTTTATAAAATCACTTTAATTGTGATTGCTGGAGTGATTTATAGAGATGTTAACGATAACTCATCATGTTTCTTCTTCTGTCTGTGCCATCATTTTCTGAAGCGGCTATCATCAGCATGAGCTTATAATAGAAACTTTTATCTTTTATAAAGCAATTTTACATCCCAGTGTCCTTAACTGTTCTCTCTGCACATATATCGGAAAGATTCAACTGCAGTGCAGTACAAGCCTGGCAGTGTTGCACAATTTGCAAGGCAAACTGGCATGTCTAGTACAGCAGTAAGAGCAGCACCGGCATGCATGTAAAGTCAGTGTTAAAGTCTATTAATATGTCAGTCAGAGTCTCCACCTCTGTTGGGGTTGTCTGCATCTGTCCCACGTGTCCTTTAGAATCCAGACAAAAGCTACTAATAGAGATTCACAGCGTTTGACACACCTGTCAAACATACTGGCGCTGCGGGTGGGCACATACGCATGTACATACAAGTAATAGCTCACCCTGCATGTTATTTGTTGAGGAAACATGAGATGAGTCTCTGGTCCTGTGCTCTCTCTCTCTCTCTCTCTGCTGCTTAAATATAGACCAGAAAGGGAGAGAGTGCCAGGCGTGCAGACAGGCAGGAAGGCTGGTGACTGGAGGGGGGGGACCACATTGATAAAGTAGAAATCATTTATTTTTAATTCTCTGCTGAGATCTAATTACCGCCTATTTTTAAGACTTGGTGGAGGAAAAAAAAAAGGTGTGTGATTTTTCAGATGGCTCCTCTTTCATTTCATGATTTTCTGCTTGTGTAACATGGTAGTTTGTTTAGTAACTTTTCTGGAGCTTTCGATTGTTAGTTACTGTTTCGACTTAAGCATCAGCATCAGCAGCTACCATGTGAAATTCAAGGAGTCCTGAACTCTGAAATACTGAACATTGTTATAACTGCAGTCCTGTGCAAACCTCTCCAGCATATGGGGAAATAAAAAAAGATTGACATTACTGCTGTGCTTACTTACACTTATCAGGGCTGCGATTGCACAATCATAGCAACGGTTTTAGTGTACAGTTAAGCTGCGTTCACATGATTTGCTCTTATTTCACCATGACGTAAGGCACAATGCTTGCAGAGACAAAGCTCAATGTGGTCACCAGAAACAAATCTTTTCTGTGTGACAATATGATGGGATCACTGTTGCTGAGGTAACATTTGTGGTCCTGACTATGCATCCATTATCACTGTGTATACCTGGCATAGCTGCATACATAAACCTAGCGTTGGATTTAGTTTAGTTTAGTTGCCCCATCTGACCGCCGACATTTCGCCATGGATTACCTTTCCTGGTGAGATCATGATGTGTTTTTAATGCTATCTGCCTTCCTTGCCTATATGTGTTGTTGTTATGCTACGTCAGATACATCTGTCATTGGTTGTTCTTTGAAAGATCAGCAGCAATAGAGGTCAGAGTTAAAATATGAACCTGCACAGCACTTGGTGGCGATTTCATGCACACCATCGAGGGTAGCTCTTCGACTAGTTGGGCGTCATTGCTCTCCCCATAGACAAACAATGCATGTAGCAGCCCTTAGCTTAAAGTAGAGACTGAATGTTCATTCTTGAGCTTGAAAACAGCAGATGACTAAACAGTATCGCTACAAGGTTTTCATTATTAGCTGTTTAGAAGCTGTTCCGGATCTTTGGGTTCCATGATAACTCCACCTGCTGAGGAAGTATCATGTGATGTGATTGAAAGCTCCAGAACAACAACTAAATGCACCTTGTGGTGAGATTGTTTCACCACAGGCTACTTTTTCTAAACTAACTTAACTAAAGAACAGTGTGACATTACCAAACTCTTCTTTGACTGTTACTGTGTTGTATATTCTTCGTACACACACACACACACTGAAATGTCGACACTATCAGACAGCGATGGTCTTAGTCTCACCCACTCTGTATCTCACCCCCAGACTTTTGCATCGTCTCTGGGTAAACCTCATTGGCTATTATCTGGTTTCCATAGTGATGATTGGGTGCAATGCCCAGACTACCTTAACAGGAGGCTTTAAAAAAATAGCCTGGCACCGATCTGGCCTGGCAGGGTGCATGACAGGAGGGTGCTTATGTAAGTGGCAGTGGGTTTGATATTGACAATAGAGGCTTAAGGGGTGCCACTGCAGCACTGGGACATAAAAGCATTTGATGGATTCAACACTCGATGGATGGATGGATGGATGGATGGAGGTTGGGTAACCCTAACCCTCATCATGGAGTGTTTTCTTGCTCTATACATCATGCTATTTTCCCACTTCTTTCCTCACCTGGACTAGTTTTACTTCCATTTCTGCTCTGTCAATATATGAATATATTAAAATGAATGTCCTTTAGTCATAAAGACTGACATGCAATGGCAGAGACCCCGACAGGGAGATTTAACTTGACTGGACTTAAGTTATATAACTACACATCAGGCACAGGCCTCATGCAGGAGAGGTTTAGTCATCATTTTCTCTCGTCTTATATGCGGCTCTTTGTTTCTTTCGCTGATTACCTGAGTCATCCAGGTGTCTGAGGCCATGATTTAATATAGAGTGCTGTGTATTCATGTGTGTGTGAGATATCGGGGCCAGAATTTTCTCTCATGCTGCTAATTGTCCTCCATGGTCTGTTGCCCAAGGACAGCAGCAACACTAATCTACTGCATGCTCAATGCCTTTCTCTCTGTGTTTCTGTCTCTCTTTTACTCTCTCACTCAGTCACTCCTCTCACCACCACCACCACCCTGCCCTCTCTGTTTGCATCGATTGGCCCAGAGTGCTTTGGTGGGTGTTTATGTGAGTCAAAAGGTCGACTGCATGCTTTAACCAAACATCTCTAGGTTTCATCTGCCACATTGTATGTTTTGTGTTGTGTTCATGTTCAAGAGCACAAGTGTGTTTGTACCGCATTGAACTGCCTATTTACTGCAGCTGCACTCAAAGTGAAATTCTGGTTTACAACCAAGGTCCTATTTTTGTTGTGTTGTTCTATCCATAATATAATAATTTAATAACAGAATTTAATTTAACATTAATATAAAAAAAGCCCAAGGCCACAAGCCCAATGGAGCAAGGGACAAAAACAGCCAGGTGATCATACAGGTTTTAAAGAAACAACCAGGTTGTCAAACTTATGAAACAAAGGCCAACAGTAAAATTAATACCTCTACATTTCTTGTGTAATGAAGTTTTATCACCATTTTATGTTTAGATCAATAGTTCCCAACCTCATAAATCTGAGGTGATTAACAGGATAGTAGATAGAAGATGAAAGACATTTTTCTTCAACAGATAATGGTGTTTACTTACTTTTACTTTTTTATTAGACTCTAATATTTTACTTCAGGTGTGTCAGGAGTCACACAACGGCAGGCAAGAACCCAATAGCACGACACAGAAAACAGTTCAGGTAAGGAAACAGAGTTTAATCACCAGCAGAAGTCAAACCAGGTAGTAACCCGCAGGCAAAAGGAAAGGGCCAAAAAGGCAGGTCAAAACACAAACAGGCAAGATCAGGATGATAGTTTGTGGATAGCTAGGGAAACACACTACAATCTGCCAAAGAACTGAGGGAAATGAACCGGTTTATATGCTGAGGGGTTGATTAGCTGATGAGGAGCAGGTGAGTGTGGGGGTGGGGTAGGCCAGGTGAATGAAGTCAGCAAGTAATGCAGAGCAGGAGGGAGTGGCAGAATCTGAAACGACATGAGTGTTAGTGTGGCAAAACAGGAGACAGACAAATGAACAACTAAAGCCTAGCTGAAGTTGTGACAAGGTGACTGTTTATTGCCTCATCAGACTTTGTAGAAGTGTTGCTGCACATCTATACAAGCTACTTTTCTTTTTTTTAAAGATTATTTTTTGGCCTTTTATGATAGTACAGCTGAAGATAGACAGGAAGCAGAGAGAGTGGGAATGACACGCAGTAAATGGCCGTCTGATGCGGGATTCGAACCGGAGCCAGCTGCAGCAAGGACTGACGCCTCTACACACGGGGCGGCCGCTTAACCCACTATGCTACCGACCACCGCTACAAACTACTTTTCAAGTATAACTTAATAACTATCATGACAGATAGTAATTATGGCCAAAGCCAAACTAGAATTTCCTTTAACCTACACCTCATGTATCCAGTTGCTTTGGACCAGTGAAGATAGGATGGGGGAATCACCCGTTGTCCTTGTCAGTGGAAATCCATTCTGCATTAGATGTAGTGAGGACTAAGAGAAAGCACCGCCGTTACTTTCAATAGCTCTGTATATCTGTTCATTTCCCTCGGGGCAGCATAATGGCATAATATACTGTATGGAGGCTTATGTAACTGGAGGAGGAATAATAATGGACGTCCACTCAGGATGGGGCAAAAGTAGAATCAGATCAAAGCTCTCTGTCCTCACTGCACACGCTCAGCTTGAACCTATGCTCTTAGCTGTGCTGGGGAGATAACCTCAGAGGAAACGGTACAATGGAACTTTATTTACGGTGTTTTGTGATTTGTCATGCTTTTTTTTTGTTTTCATCCAGTCTTTACATGGTGACTGACCATTAGCGAGGCATCTACAGCATGTCATCTGTGTTGACCTCAGTATGGCCTGCACTCCCGTCCCATCTGCAAGGTGAGGACACAAGAGCCACAAAGACCAAAGGGTTACATCGGCTCCAGCTCCAGCAGCTGACCTCTGACCCTGAAATTTGCGAAATGATGACTGAATTTACATCAGAGGGCAGTAGCTCATTAGTTGTTGCATGAGATATTCCAGACATAGAGTCTGAGTCCAGACATAGACACAGATTTTCACTTTTTTTACATAAACTTATTTATAAACTTAATTTATACTCTTGGCTTTGCAAGCGAGCGGTCTGAGGAAAATCATGATGCACGCTGAACGAAGCTTACTATTTCCTCCAGAAAGGCAATGAACTCATGTGATGCTATGCTTAATTTCAGTCAATGCTAGCCCAGTGTGAGTGTGATTCACGCCAGTCCAATATCCTGCCAGTCACGCTGGTGAGTTAGAGGGCGAGGGATTCAAAGAGCTAACGTTAGTCTGGTATCTAGCCAGCCAAAGCTCCTGTGACTAACTAGAAGATTAAGGATGACTTAAAAGTCAAGCTACACAGGAAAAACAAGCAATCTCTGAACACTGACTGCTGGCTGCACAACATGAAGACGAGAACAACATGTCCTGCAAAAAAAAAAATCACTTCAGTCACTTCATCACAGCTGACCGGGAGATACTGTCCTGCCAATCTTCTCTTCAACAGTTTCCATCAGTTGGTAACAGTGTGCTCCTTGTTCAGAGCTCCTTTGAATTTCACATAATTTTTCTTTTTTTTGTTTTTTTAATTAATAAAAATTAACAAGTTAGTCACTGGTTATTGGGTGTTGGTCTGTCAAAAGCAAAATTTACTGCAACCAACATTCCTAGTGCAGACATAACAGGTGCTACTTGTTAATTAGTTACAAACATTTTAGGGGCAGCAAAAAGCAAATGTTTTATACAGGTGGTTAGAAAAGGTTTTTGGAAAGGTCGCTGAGATAATCTGAAGCTTAGTTTGATGACTTGAATGTAATGGTAATACATGAGAGGCACAAACTGCATTAGCTCGCAAATAAGCATGTTTCCTACTAACTATTGCTTTAAATTTGGTTATCAAAGAAAGTGTTATAACCACTGTTTCTAAATGAGCTCAAACATATCTACTGTTATTTCATTGTAATAAAGCAATGTGTCACCTAATGCAGTGGTCTTTATTGTGTCTTTATGTTTTTATTTGAGGGCTCTTCAAACAATACATGTTCATAAATTCATTGCAGACTTTTATCTCTTTTGGGAAAATAGTGATAATTCAGAAAAAATAGATCCAGTGATATTCTGTTGACATATTTTGATTTAGGAATATTCTGTAGTATTTTTCACCCTGAAAATAAACAATAACAAATTACCTCCCAAACAGATCATGGAAGGAGCATAATACTACTAGTAGTAGGACTTCATTACTGGATTAGGGTTAGGGTTAGGGCCTTGCAGGGTTGCACATTACTGTGAAAAGTGTAATTGTCCATGGCCTCAGACAGACACACACACACACACACACACAAGATCCACAACAACAACAACAACATGATCGATAGCACTATGTGTTCATTCTGTGCAGTGCTGATGTTATCGGGAGCAGTCAATAATCTCACTGATGGGAATGTGGTCGGCTACACTGGTGACGCCTTGTTGGTGTTCTGTTATTAGAGTGGAGTGCAATTCAGAGTGAGGATCAGTGTTCATGTATTGTTGACATGAAGCTTTTTATAGATGTGTCCTGATGTTTGTTTTTTTCCAAAAGGTAAAAAAAACACTGAGGATCTGTCATACCTGCAGCGTGATTTCTGAGAAAAGTCTAACGCGTGATTACACGGAAATACATTTTTATTGTGTTCTTATCAATGATGTGCAGGTTTGTGTACCTCAGGTGGAAGACTGGTGATATCGACTGACACAATTTCCTGACTGACAATGTTGGCGAACAGTGTAGTACAGTATTTTACACCTGACAGCTTCACCTGATCTGTTGATGTAATAATCACAGGAAGTGTATTTGTACCTCAGGAGCACGATAACGTGATTTGATTTAAATGATGTATCCACATATTTGTGTTCAGGCGAAAAATAAGCACACAAATAGGATTAGAAACGGTTGTGATGCTGATCTTTACTGCATTTACTGTCACAGGGGCCTGTTGCTTTAGGTCTGTTAGTTTTCCAACAACCTGACTCAGTGTTTGTGTGTGGAAACTAGCTAGCAACAAGCTTACATAATGGATAAATGGTTGAGATGTCCAGTTTCTTACTCAAAACATGGTTGTTTCCACTGGAGTAAAGAAAAAAAGTACTCCAAGCGTCAACACAGATTCTAGGACAATGATATCTTCTAAGGATTTACACAGGTTTCCCACACATCCCCTAAAGCCCATAGTTCTCTCTTCTGTGTTGAACAATTCAATGAAGACCATACATGAGCCCGTCTGATGGGGCTGTGTGGGTAGGCTGGACAAAAATGGACGTAATAAACCACAGCACATGTTGATTTTTGAGCTCTTTGTGCACAGTGTCGAAAGCGAGTGTTTGCAGGTCTGCTACAGACTTTTGTGTGAGAGCTACTGTATGAGGACACTGTACAATGTAGACGTTGATAGATGATCATGTGGCCAGCCATGGCTCCCCCGGGGTCTATGGTTTAATGGATTCACTAGTGTAGGCCAGCACAGAGCTGTTTAACAGCTTAACAGATGGATCACTGTTCCTTCCCTGCACTTTAATTAAGGATCAGTATTTACTGTCACTGAGGTTATAGCTACTGATTCCAGAGGCTACAAAGAAATGCTGAAGCTACGTTATATGTTAAGTTTATTTTTTAATTGTCACTGACATGATGTGCTCTGTATTGTTTTTTTATTCTTGAAGAAGCTGAAGCCACTCTGATGTGTCATTTGAATTCATCTTGGGACAAAAGCCATACAAGAGAATCACATTAACATTTTCTTTCACCATTTATTAATTCACCAAATACAGTGAAAATGGCATCATAATATACAATGACTCATTCTTAGAATGTCATGACATTTTTGTTGCTTTTTTGCTTCATAAAACGATGTTTCATTATTGAAAATATTAAGGTTTCATGCACAACAAACCATATCCAGTTTCTTTAAAATAATGGTACAAAATAAACAAAATTAAAAAACAAAAACTGTAATGTCCAAAATCGGTCAAATAACAACGTGTTATTTGAGGATACTCGTAAACAGTGCAATATACTCTAAAACTGCCATTTTCTAACAAATTCATCAACGAAGCTCAAGTCACAGTATACGATTTCTTAATAATAGTTTAACATTGATGTGTGCAAAAACCCCAGACACATTCAGTTAGTCTTTAAAAAACGTCTGATCTGTGATATAGAACAAGACCAATCCACCAAAAATCTTAGATTCGCCTCGACTGAATGAAGCCTAGTCTCATTCTGTATATCCTCTCTGAAGTAGAAATATTTTTGTTGATGAACTGTAAGACGATAGACTAGCATATCATTTAAATAACAAATATTTAGATATAAAAATACAAATATGACTTTTGTTAAAAAGAAGCGTGCCAGGGTAAGAGTAGTGGCACCTGTGTTGGCACCGGAGTGAAAGTTCATGCAAATAGATGGAGAAAAAAAGACTTAAAGATTTTATTTTTTTTTAATAGAAGACTAAACACATATAATTGCTCAATTAAAATAACCAAATACTTTTTTTTCCCATCAATTTCATGACTATTAATTTAAACATTTACTATAATCTCCACATCTCTGCTGGCCTCTGTAGATATCTGAGCATTTGAAAATGCAAAAACAATAAAGAGAGGAAAGAAAAAAGAAAAGAAGAAGAAGAAGAAGAAGAAGATATGTGCCAGAGTGAAATCAGCTACATGAAGGTGCCAACCTGCACCCTGAAACCACTGATGGGTGATGCAAGAAGACGAAGTAGAAGTAGAAGAAGAAGAAGAAGAAGAAGAAGAATGTGGCCTGTGGTTCAGTTTTAAACTGTGGCCTAATGCTCTTTAAGGGCCATAAACAAATGGGGTTCTACTACAGAAAATATTTAACATTGCACCATCCTCGGATATATGTTTTTACATACAATGGGTCTCCTCTATTTAGTAGACCCGAGAGTTTGGTTGGTCTGTTTTTAAAAAAGCGATAGCAGCAACAGGAATGCATTGGACCAGTGCTGAAAGGACAGCTCCCTTGAATGCACCGTCGCTGACTGAATCAACAAAGCAAAGCCGAGAAAGAGCAGGGAGGAAGAAGATAGAGGTGTTTTGGGGGATGGGGGGGTGTCTGAGAGCTTAGCCTACCTACTGTACAACTTATTGAAATAGGGCTGGGATTTAGCTTCAGCCTCCAGTTGCAGTGTTTTGTTGCTTACAGCGCTTTTGGAAAGGAAAAAGAGATGGTCGTGAAGTAATGACAAGTTCATCCATCATTAAAGTCAGCAGAGGTTGAGATACAGAGCAGTGTCCGCCATCTCAACATCTTGCTGCGCAGCAGTAGTTAAAATCGGGATTCGTTGTGAGAAATTGCCAGCAAATCCCATGATAAATCTTGGTCTTTTCCAGAGTCTATCTCTCTCTCTCTTTCCTCTCTTTCTTCATCTCTTTCTTCCTTATTTCTCTTCCTTTTAGCCTTTTCCATTTTCCCCCTTCCTCCTCTTTTTTTTTGCCTTTCTCTCCCCCTTCTCCTCTGTCATCCCATCCTTGCTTCGTGCCGTCGTTTTTCTCCTGCAATCCTCGAACATGCACAGCCGACAAGTGCTTCAAATCGGGTGATCAAAATTAAAAAAGTCTGCAAGGCATCGTTCACGTTTTTACACGCCAGGTGAAGACTTGTCTGTCATCCCCTTGAGGACCTCGTCTATTCGGTCGTCCTCGATGACCACTGTGGGAGAGAAGAAAAAAAAAGGGAGAAAAGAGGATGTTTACTGAGACCATGACAGCAGAGATACATATAATAACCCAGTCAACAGTGAGGTCATTGTGTTTTATTGTAGGTCCCTAATTCTTTACATGATGGAGACTTTATTTATGGCCTATAGTGGAGGAGGATATGGCGCACTAAAATAGCCAAACCAAGTGAGAGAAAATGTGACTGCAGGTGAATAAATTAATAAATAAATAAATTAAAGCACAAATCAGCGACCTCGAGTACGCGCACTTGCTGAAAACAACTCGATTCCCGATAATGGCGACGAGCCAAGCTTTTTTTTTTTATCCTTCCAGTTTAACCCTATTGTTTGGTGGCTTCACCTTGGGGTGTGTCCTTAACATGAAGATCATTTCTCCTATATATATGTATAAAATATGTAAGTATTCATCCTGTGGTGCATTTTCAAACCTCATCTTTGTGTGGAATATTCTACATAAATTTATTTTTAAAAAGATGATTTTAATTGGAATAAACTCCCTAAAAGTCCATAAATGCATCACAGGATTGTACTATTTATCTGCTTTTTTTTTTCATTTTCCATCACATAAATAATTCTGATCATATCAGTTATTGTGACAAATAAATGTAAATGCTTTATTTTATTATCATTTACCTCGCTTGGCTCTGCCGATCTGTCCCAGCTTTGGGGGTCTTTTCGCCTGCGACGCGGCGAAAAAGGCGCTTGTGTCCTGTAGTCCGCAGCTAAAGGACATCTGACTGACCTCGCTGTCCGCCCCGTAGCCGCTCATTTTCCCCTCGTTGTATGGCAGCACCTCGGACATTGTGGCACGACAGAGGATGATCACCAGCGTAGATCTTTTTTTAAAAGTGTAGAAAAGTCTTCCTCAGTGGCTATATGTTCAATACAGCCGTAGATCCTTTGTTTGTTTTTGTGCACGCTGCAGCTGTTCCTCCTGCTTTGGGATCCTTTTTTTTTCTGAGTGTAACTCAAAGTGGATCCAGGGGCCAGTGTCTGAGGTCCGGGTTTTGTTGTGGTCTCTCTGTGGTCTCTGGATGTGTTTGCAGCTGCAATGAGAGACTGTGTGTGTGCGTGAAGGAGAGAGAGAGAGAGAGAGAGTTGTGTTCGCCTGTGTTGCTGGCTGATGTCTGGTGAGGGAAGTGGGAGATCCCGGGATCATAAAGGAAACCCAGGCAGAACGGTGAAGTCATCCATCCGGGTTTGAAGCGCGCGCGTGTGCGTACACGTGTGTGTGTGTGTGTGTGTGTGTGTGTGTGTGTGTGCGCGTGTGTGCGTGTGTGTGTGTGTGTGTGTGTGTGTGTGTGTGTGTGTGTGTGTGTGTGGTGGGCTCCGAGTGGTAGAGGAGCAAGAGTGACATCAACAGGCGAGTGAAGAAAATGCACAAGTGAAAGACTCGTACTGGAGCACTTTGAGACTTTTCTTCGGGATATCTGAGGAAAATTCACTATTATATAGAAACTTACTGTGTGTCTGATAAAGAGTACCTTAGTATTACTAATGGAGCACATATTAGTCCTTTTATAGTGCATAATTTCCTTCCATAATAGATCTAACTAGAAAATTTCGAAAGAAATTTTGAGTGTGCCTGACTCTGGCCCTGTGGCCCCCATACATTATTACTGACACTGCTCAGTAAATTCAGTACTAGAAAATTCCCGCAGAAATTTTGAGAGTGACGAGTGGGCTGTTTCTGGGAGTCTGTATTCAAAAAGCACAGGTCAAATAGTCATTTTTAAAACGTTTAGCTGACGCTAGCAATTAGCATTAGCATGTTAACATTAGCATGTTAGCAATTAGCATGTTAACAATTAGCATGTATTTAAAGTTCAAATTAAGTGGCAATAATAATGCTAAAATGGCCGCCACTCGGCTTCTGCCTGCTGGCTCTTATTTTGAAAATAGCCCCTCCCCCCTCTCCTTCCTGTCTGTCTGTGTGTCCCTCTAAACCCCTGAGCAGACACAAAAGCTTCAAATGAAGTCCCTCAAAGAGGTGGCCGAACATTCCTTCCTTCCTTTCGTCGTTTTTTTCCCTTCCTTCCTTCCTTCCTTCCTTCCTTCCCTCCTTCCTTCCTTCCCTCCTTCCTTTTGTCGTTTTTTCCTTCCTTCCTTCCTTCCTTCCTTCCTTCCTTCCTTTCGTCGTTTTTTCCTTTCTTCCCTCCTTCCTTCCGTCATTTTTTTCCTTCCTTCCTTCCTTCCTTCCTTCCTTCCTTTCGTCGTTTTTTTCCTTCCTTCCTTCCTTCCTTTCATCGTTGTTTGCCTTCCTTCCTTCCTTCCTTCCTTCCTTCCTTCCTTCCTTCCTTCCTTCCGTCGTTTTTTTCCTTCCTTCTTTACTTCCTTCCTTCCTGTCGTCGTTTTTTTCTTCCTTCCTTTCATCGTTTTTTCCTTCCTTCCTTCCCTCCTTCCTTTCGTTGTTTTTCTTCCTTTCGTCGTTTTTTTCCTTCCTTCCTTCCTTCCTTCCTTACTTCCTTCCCTCTTTCCTTCCGTCGTTTTTTTCCTTCCTTCCTTTCAGGCACACTTAATAAGTTGAAGAAGAATAAGTGCGGTGGATAACATATAGTGTGCGCTTTCAGGCACACTCAATAATCTATAATCTAATCTAATAATAGATGGATCATTAGGATTTCGTGAAGATTACTTTTTGTTAGAGCATCACAAGACACTTAGGTATTTATTTGCATAGTAGTCAGTAGTGAAAAGTACTCTGCAGGTAGCAAGTGCATTCATTCAGTACTTGACTTGAATATATCTATTTTAAATATTTGAGTTATTACTTCACGACATTTATCTGACAGCTGTAGTAACTATTGCACACGTGGCTTCTGAAGCATTACGCAGTGTTAGAGATTAAAATGTATATATTATATTGCTTTTTCTTTTAGAGACAACCAGTTGTGGCATGAAGCTTGAAAGGTATGTGTTAATAGGCAGAAGGTTGATCTATGGGCAATGTACAGCCCACGATTTTTGGAGTTTGACCCCATAAGGACCAAAACTCAAGATATTTCAGCTTCTGTTTTTTAAAATGATTTGTGTGCCCCAATTTTATGAAAGTGAAATACTAAATCACTGAAGCGTGTCTTTAAAGTGTCACATTAGCAAAAGAAAGAACCTCAGATGCATAAATGTATAAAAAACAAAGTAACTTGAAAAAAACTTGACTCCCAAAACTTGAACACTAAAACATGAAAGATAATGAGTTTATGTTATATACATGAAGCATGAAAAGTAAAACGATTTTTTTTAGGACATTATATACCTCATAGGCTTTCTAAAAGAAAGACAAACAACTGAAAAATTTACCAGAAACATACAAACAGTGGTTTGTCTTTTTGTGCCAGCAGAAAATGTCTCATTTCAGCACCATGGACAGAGCCCATATAATTTATACATTAGCTGCATTTGAAATGATGTCATCCCTCCAAGATTTCTGTTTGCAGCCTGTGTTAACAACTTCCTGTCCTCACAGCATATGGTATCTAATAAAGAGCTAAAATAATAAACTGGATCAAACCTTGTTTTAACAATTTGGGCCAGCTGACCTGCCTATTAAGACGTAATAACCTTTCTATTGACGCAGCTTTGTTCTGTTCTAGCAGCCAACCTGCATAGCTGAGTGGTGAAAGTGACCAGCTGACAGTCTTGAGATCAGTGCTGTTGGAAAAGCTCTTGGATTTCCTGCAGGGATAATACGCGGGACAGCTGCAGAGTCAAAGTGAAGCCAGCTCTTGCCTGCTGGCTGGCTTCCCACAGAAATATGGCCCATATAACACCCCGAAACACCAATCCTATCCTAATTTACTAAGCAGCCAACATCTTTGGAGGCAGGATCAGTTGAAAAAGTCTGCATGCACGGCGAAACATTGTCACAGAGGCTTAAATTAGGATATTAGATGATGGTTTACAGTTCATCATAAACAACTACAACTAATTATCTTCACCCAAAAATGTTTTTTCTCTAACATGGATCCACAGTCAATGTCTAAGACTATATAATTCGTCAGATATCATAAACCTGCCACTTTGTCTGAACACAATTCTCCAGGGATGACTCACAAAGCTCCTCCTGCCCAATAAACTGCAGACTCCAGCTGTCAACAAGTGGAGCAGTTGATTCATGAAGGGATTTCACATGACGTCACCAGTCAGCGACGTAGTTGGAGGCTGTGGGGCTGCCTGACATTAAAGTTAAGTTTAATTGTTGCATATAATCATACAAATACAATCATAATATTGTAATATATGGAAATATATTATCATGAGCTCCCATTATTAGTTTAATTATAAATTAAATAAATTAAACTAATAATGGGAGCTCATGGAAATATATATATTATAAATGAAATAAATAGTCATAAAGACCAGTAATGTGCTCTATCAGGATGCTATTAAGGTGCAGGAATAGAACTTTCCACTCAGTCTCAGCTGTCTTTCTTCACAGTGGACCTGTCAATTACTACTTCCCAAAGTTCGCTATCATCTTCTCAGTCTTGCTAACATTGAGTAGGAGGTTGTTGTCTTGGTGATTAGGCCCACCACAGCTGTGTCATCAGCAAACTTGACAATGGCGTTGGAGTCCAAAGTGGCTACACAGTTGTGTGTACAGGGAGTTTAGCAGGGAGCCCCGGGGTGCTCCGATGTTGGAAGAGGTGTGTCTCACCATCACCATCTATGCTCTGGGGAAGTCAAGGATCAAGAACAGAGTCAAGGATGGCTTTGTGACCAGCCTGGTCTCGAATGCTGAAACTGATTGTTGTCCAGGTGGTATAGGGTGGTATCAGGTGCTGCTTCATGTTTACTATTATAGAAAAGAAACTCATGCTTTATACCAACTGGACGCTTCTTTTTCTTACCTCTAACACCTAATAATGCACCGCCTCGCACATGATGTTGAACCCAGCATGCTTAAGTGCAGTGACTCGTCATTTGGTCTGTCTCTGTTTATTTCAATTGATCTCTCTCCGGTGCACATGCTGTGATTTCGCCTCCTCTGAGCCCTTCTCTCTCCTTCTCCATCTCTGCCTCTTTAGCGGGCAGCAGTTCTTAATGATCAGGCTCGCTCAATCAGTCATTCATCACTGACAAGGGCACCCACCCTTAAGAAATGTGTGTGTGTGCATGTGTGTGCTCTCGAAGCACTGCCTCCAATTACAAATGAATCACCTTGCTGAGTCACTCACCCCCTCCCCACTCCCCCACCCCCCATCAGACCAAGCACCGCTGGACTTAGACACACACACACACACACACACACACACACACACACACACACACACACACACACACATACTGACTCTGTTCTTCCTAATAACAAGCCTAGAACTAAGAGCCAGGATCAATTCAGCTATTTGTGTGTGTTTGTGTGCGTATAGGTGTGTGTGTGTTCAGGAAAGCTAAAAAATATAAGTGAGAGGACAGAGACACACACGCGCACACACACACACACACCCCATCTGCAGTGATGGACCAAATAAAAGTACTGTGTATGTCTGCTCTCCTTGTCATGAAGATTAATGTTGTTTGTCTTCCTGCATAAACATCCTCCAATAGATTAAGGGAACGTTGGCAGATCTCCTGCCATTGGATCAGTGAGCACACAGCTGAGATAGAAAAGCTCACAGCTGTAGTGAGCAGCACGCTGAAACTACACCGAGGCAACTGTACTCTCCGCCTCTCGCACCTCATTCACAGGGGAGGCCAAAGTTGTGATCAGAGGTGAATGTGCTCAATACCATGTTGAAGTCTGGAAGATTCAAAAGAAAATCTTGTCGCCAAGATAAATATAATGTTGTGTTTTACTGTGTGTATCTGGTTGGCGCACTCATAACGTTTTGGCCACATGACAGAAAGGGAGGGACCACACTGAGACTGACACTGTGAAAAAGGCTTCAGCTTCTGTAGTGGAGGAAGCTGTAGGAGGTTACAGTGGTGGTTGCAATTTGACGAAGAAGACACTGTAACCAGCCATATTTGGGCTGAGACAACACTACTTTGCCAAAATTAGCATGCTATGCCATGAAGTACATAATGTATACAGTGTACTAATAAAAGTATCTGAATTAAGACACAAGAGTGGCCTTTACTTAAGTGCTGTATTTCAGTTGAGGTATAGTTGTATTTTTTAAAAACTCAACTCCACTATGAGGGAACTTAAAGTACTTATTGAGTGTGCTTGAAAGCGCACACTATATGTTATCCACCACGCTTATTCTTCTTCAACTTATTATTCTTTTTTGGCTCGCATCTCCTCCCAGAGTTTTTTGTCGCACACACACAAAACGGGTATCAAAACGTGCGGCTCGGCTGGGATCGGTGTGCTATGACTTTTCTAAGAGTTTCAGCAAACAGTTTTGCCCCAAAACGGCAAAAATTAAAAAAAAAATTAATGGGTGTGTATTGCAAGAATGTTCGAGAGCTAGAGTGTGTGATGTCATTGCTAGAGTGGATTGGGAGCCATGAATTGAGCCAGCCCTCTCTCGTTTTTTGAGTTATTGTTATTTTGTATTGTGTATTGGAGGTGTTCTTATTACTATTTTCATGATGGCAGGAGTAGGGCATTAATGTGTATTGAAGGAGTGAGGGGTAGATTTATGGATGAGGGTAAAGGGTGGCAGGTGTATACACTTTTTGGAAGCAATGAGTAGTGGACATATCAATACAGTAACGTGGAATATTAATGGCTGCAGTACACCAGTTAAACGTAAAAAAAAAAAAAACTCACTTATCTTAAATCTAGGGGCACAGATATTGCGTATATTCAGGAAACGCACTTCAGAGACCAAGATGGAGCTGTAAAAATGAATCGGGATTGGGTTGGTCATGTTTTTCATAATTCAGTATCGAACAAAAGCTGTGGGGTTGTTATCCTTGTCAACAAAAAGTTGAATTTTGTTGTATCTAATCAATTTAAAGACTCTCATGGACGGATTCTAGTTAATACTATACTATGCTAATATGACTACTATATTTGTCATAGTTAAGACTTTTTCTAACAAACCGAAAACACCAGTTTATCAGTTCAGTTTACAAAAGTTTTAAAGTTTAAAGTAACCCATGTTTTTGAAGCAGTTGAAATTAGCTTCAACACATTGTGGTTGTCTGTGGTTCAACCAAATATTTTTTTCTTCTATTTTGTTTTAAGGTTGCAGCAATCAATATTTTAACAATGTATCAAATTATTTGTGCAGTGTGAAAGATGTCGCTAGTACTGACAAACCCACAGTCTCTCTGTCTTCATCTCCATGAAATGTTTTTTTTTTTTTTTTTACATCTTTCAGCTCTTTGCTTTTGTTTACAGCCCATAACTTTACTGTTCTGGTTCCCTCGCACCGCTCTCATCAGCATTATTTCCAGCAGCAGACAGCTGTTTTCACTACCTGCCCATCACCAAACAGCAGACTGGTGCATTTAGAAGTTAAAGAGACAGATTTTTTTTTAGGAGATGGTGGAGACCAAACAATGAAAAAGCACAGTGAATACTGGACCAGAAACAGACAATGGTCCAGTTGGATCTGTAAATTGGCAGCTGATACTTAACAGATTCACTTAACAGCTTTATAGAGTGATAATAGTCATTGTTGTGTTTCCAGCTTACTACAATGCCCCAACTGGCCAAAACATCAAACAATGCAGGCTTAAATACTTTCTAGAGGGCTGTAGAGGTAAAATTATTGAGGAATTATCATAAGATGAGCAGCAGAGAAACACACAAATCTCACTGACACTGAAACGTTGTCATTGCTGTGGGAGACACTGGAATGATTGGATAGTTTGATACCACAAGGAGTAAGTGATGAAATATGTTAATGTTTCAGGGTTGTTGTTGTTGTTGTTTAAATTTCATGACTATTTGTGTTTTGGTTTTTAATGAGTATGAATGTAGACTTGTGAAAAAGAAAGGAAGCATCCAGAAATACACCTATCTGATACGATTTGGATGACTTCTCCTTCCTCTTTTTTGTATTTTTGTATTCAGAGCGTTGTGTTGGGTGAATGCGCTCTGTAAAAACAGTGCTCAAACTGAAGGCCCAAACAGAAAATCTTTATATCTGACCAATGTGCAGTTCTCTAAAACCATCCCTCAGGGAGGGATCGCTTGGTTTGTTGATGAGAGGAGAAGCGCTGCAGTCACACTACTGTTACAAAGTAGGTCACTTATCCCATGTTTCACTGCATGCCCAAAGCAGATGGATGACAGCGGTAATTGGCACCAGGGACTATAGCACGCTGTGATGGCTCTCTCTCCTGAGATAACGCATCTCTACCTTTCCTCCTGCTGACTGCTAATGCCAAAGTTAAAAAAGACCCCTCCACCCCACAGCTCCCTGTCAGGAACACAAGCACATAAGGTCACGGTGTGTCAGGATTTCAAAGATTTATTCAAACTTTTTCTGCAGATCTGGAGCTATGCCATTTTTATTTTATACCCTGTCGTTTGTGAAATACAGCATTTGGCTCCATCTGCTAAAGTTTGGCTGGACTATGAGACAATTTGGATGCAAGACTGTGGCAGTTTTCCTAAACAAATAAATGATTTCACACCAAAATAGGATAACACCACGTAATCTTTGAAGACTATGTGTCTACAACCATGCTAACAGCTCTGTGATGCAGCAAGCATATCAATGCTTTGAGCATTAGTATGTTAACATGTCACAATAATATTGCTCACACTGCTCATATTTAGCAGGTCGCTACTGTTCACCATCTTAGTTTACTGTGTTGACATTTGTTAGTTACCGCAACATTCATTTCCTCACAAATACCTTTCTACTGACAGCGGACAATTTATATTATAACTAAGTATAAGTAACTGTTCTACGTAGTAGCATAAGTGCAATACATATATTGAATAATGAATGTTAAAAGCAGATTGAAACAGCATAACTGAGGTTGTAAACAGATCAGGACTTGGCACTATAGTCTGTTGAGCTAAATGCTAATATTAGCATGCAAACATATTCACATAGATATTGTTACCATGCCGACGACAGACACACACAACTGATGTGAATGGGGATGTTATTTTGCTGGTATTTGGTTATCAACATAAAAATGTTGGACTATAATGATGCTAGATAAAAAGTCAGGGCATCATCAAACTTTTTACAGTTCATCCTGATGAGAACATTAATATGTGTACCAAATTCATGGCAATCCATCCAATAGTTGCTGAGACATTTCACCCAAAACCACAAAGATGAGCATCATAATGGATGACCAAAATCATTAGTCTTCAATGTCTGTGAGATATGGATATCTGAACAATGTTTCGTGACAATTCATGGGACAGTTTTTGAGACATTTCACTAAAAACAATGTGAACTTTAGTATGGTTTGAGAGGAAAAGTCAGTGGACCGCTCAAGTCAGTAAAATACATCCTCTGGGGAGCTTGCACGGTGTATATAACATGCATTTGGACAAAATGCTGTAGTAGACTGAAACTCCCATCCCTAAAAATTACAGACTTACACAAAGGCCACGATGATTACTAGCCAAGTTAATGCCGCCATTAAATCCCTGTATCTAAAACCAGTACCCCTAATGAAAAGGGTTTCACCTAACTTAACCACCAGGGTCTGCACCCTCATTATCACAAATCAGAGTCTACACCTACGAAGCACAGCCAATTAGAGAATAATCATTTCATTTAAACTGTTTGTCTGCTATCAGGAGGGATTAAACAGGACATGACAGTGAACATTAATTGCATGTGACTTGGAAACCATCCCTTGATATCAGTCTTCCCTCGCAGTCAGCCAGTACAGTTCACTATCTCATGTGAAGAAAGATGGACACCTAGTGGTTGAATCTTTTATCATAATTCAGGTGGTGAAATAAACTAATTGTCTCTTTATAGACTGATTTTATCCTCATTTTCATAGCATTAACTTTCCCCAAATGCCCATATGAGATTATTCATATAATTATTTTGCTGCATTGTTTTTTCATTCTCAGAATTATTCAATTAAACTGGAATGCACAAACCAAATGCCACTGTTTTTTTTCCCCATGCCCTCAGAGGTCTGCGAGCACTACAGTAATAGTCTGTTTTCTGAAAGCCACAGCTGCTGTTCTGCTGAGAGAGCTCTTGAAGAACTGTCAAAGTGAACCCTTCTGACCGCTGAGGAAGATTTATGGAATCCTGTGTCTCCCACCTGCTCCCTTTTCACCCCCACTCAGGCCCAGTGACCCACTCTTCTTCACCTTGCACCCCACCCCCCCCCCCCCCCCCCCCCCCCCTTCGCAAACCCCCGCCCTCGTCCCCTCTCACACACATACACACACACATATGTCTGTTCCTTTTCTGTGCTACTGCTGGGTAAAAAAACTGAAGGTGGCTTTTCATCTATCTCTGCATCTTCTCGCTGCTTGTTAGAGATGACAGAAATAGTATGCTTGATGACTCACTACACACAAGTCTTTTCAGACACCAGGTGCTGTCAACAAGCATTTGTGCCTATGGAAAAAAAAAACACATCATAAATTGATATAATCTTGAGAGTCCTGTAAAACAGGTGTATCTATTCAGACATGAACTACTTTCCTAATGTTTAAGAGGAGCAGCAGCCATTTGACGTAACAGCTGTTGTTCAGATGTCTGTGGATCATTCAGAAACACAGACAGGCCAAACACCAACTCTTAGTCATAATGAGCATAATGCAGTATTACTTGTCAGCCTCGATCTGTATGCTCAAATTTAAAGCTCCATTTCTAGAACAAATTTGAAAAGTGGCAAAGCGATTATGTGCCATGTTTCCCCGATGGAAATGGGAAACACAGGACACAAACAGTTCAAAGAGTGATGCTTTATTGAATTTCTTTCAACAAACCAACATTTTACACACACTCGCACCAGTCTCTAGTGCATCACGTATGTATGTTTGTTTCATTAACTTCCAGTGAATTAAATATGTAACTGGAAGTGTTAGAAACAAAAGACTGACTTAAGACCAGACTTAAGTTATTCAGCTACATACAGTACAATCACTCTTAGCAGCAGCTATATAAATTACTTGATTAAGGCACAGAACAAACATGTAGGAAAATAAACATCTGTCACGTACTGTAAATCTACAGTTTTTTCCTCACGTACATTTACAGACAAAATGAACTCTCTGAAACTCTGCATTTGCACAAAATCCTTATAATTCACATTTTACTTATTCTTTACAGTAACAAGATTATTAAAGTTACTGTTGTGCAGCAGTTTACTGACTTACTTTATGTGATGATTAAAAAAGACATAACACTGCACTGCAGCCATTACATACATTAATAAATTAAACAAAAGGTGACAACACAGTAAAGGCTGGAGAGTTATTTCCATTGTGGTACTTTTGACTTTTTAGCTGAAAATCCAATACAGTCTGTATGGTGGTGAAGTTCCACTGAGGTCATATGGTCGCACAGGTGTCTTAGACGTGGTATAGAGGCACCACCCTGCTGATGTTTTGTCTACATATAGGGCATCGGCGGTGTGGAAGAGCCTGGTAGCAGCTGTGGCAGCAGCACACATGTCCACAGTCCAACAGAATACAATTACGTGGCTGACTGAGGCAAATCACACATGCGTTCTCTATGTGTTCCCTGTCTTGAGAGGCCTCGGGGCCCGTCAACAGAGCACGTGCTCTTGTGGCTTCAGCCTGGAGTCTCTCAAATTCCCTCCTCTCATGGTCCTGCTCCCACTGAACTTTTAGTCGGTAGTAGTACCGTCGACCAACCCAGAGTAAGACCGCTGCTCCCACCAAAGCAAAGGTGATAGTCAGTGCCTTCCAACCTGTAGCCATGCTCTCTTGCTCTCCTCGCAGGGTGTCAAAGTCTGCAATGCTCAAGAAGTACTGTGTGCCATTAGGAGGGGGTCGAAGACACAGCATACCATCTGTGTCCAGCATCACCTCTCCTATGCCTGTGAGAGCTGTGCCCACCTGCAGAAAGAGAAGAATATTTGTGAAACGTATCAGTTTTTGTTCATATTTGCCCTCATAGATAGCTCAAATATGTATGGTTTGTCAATTATAGTGTTACTGACTTTGAGCATTTCCTCGGTCTCGAGTTGCCCTTTAAGCTTCTCCCCACTCAGGTATTGTCCTACGATGTCACCAAAGCCATAGTTGACCTGGTGGAACTTTTCGTGGGTGATCTCCGTGTGCACTCCGGAGGCCTGGATAGGGCACAGGACTCTGACCATGGTCTCATCCGATCCAACTAACACAAAGGGCACTTCATTCACTCTTTGGTGCAAGACTCGTTCACTGTCCATCCTGCAACAGATAATAATAATAATGATAATATTTACTAAAGCTGAAATAAAACTGTGGTTTGCTGTTGAAAGCACGTAGACAGGTGTTAAGATCTGGCAGCAGTACTTCCTCTGTCCAACGTGAAATACTCGAATAACAAGAAGAGATCAGGCCAAACTGCAACACTCACACAAAAACACACAAACGCATCATGTGTACCTGATGTTAGAGAGGCAGGAATCAGATTGTTTTCATTTATCATGTGGGACATCCTGACAGTTAAATGGTTTTATGAGTAACTTCACTTCACTCAGCAGTGACATAGTATGATACAATAATGCCTCTCTACAAAGCTGTGTTCAAGAGACTTACACCTTTCTATCTACAGAAGCCAGTGCAGCTATGTTTTTCCTCCTTAGTAAATGTAGAGTTAATGTTATTGGAAACCTTGATTGCATGTCTTATCTCTCTCTTTCCTTGTTTCCTGCCTGCTCTGAATTGCCTCATCAATTGAAGACAAAAATGCCCCAAAAAATAATCATGTATGGTATCACAATGCTGCACCGTATTATTGTTTTGATAGAGTTCTCACCAAGTGCGTGAAAGGCCATTCCACACCAGTCTGTGCTCCCTTAAGAGGAATTTCTGCAACACTCCGACAATTTCTTTTTGAAATTGACTTGTCAAAGGCTCGCCCACTGGTCGCACAGCCCCTACAGTGTACACACACACACACACACACACACACACACACACACACACACACACACACACACACATAATAATAATAATAATGAATAAGTGGTATGGATGGTATGGGTATTTTTCAGTAGAATATGCTATTGGTCTGTATCAGGAAGACTAAAAACCTGATTACCTTCAATGACAGCATACTGTAGACATGCTCCTGGAGTAACTTTCAAAATGTCTTTGAGTTTGCCATCTATGGTGAAGTGTGGAGCATCCTGACAACATGAGACAACGACTGTTTGTATGTGCAGTATACATAAGTGTAGGAGACGGACTTCAGTTTTTACAAAAAATACCTGAGCACACCAAAACTGTAACCCACTACACAGGTCAAACCTTGCAATAGCTTGCAAGATAAAATATGTTTTTTGTCACACAAGGTTTTCTATATTCGACTTCTATTCAGTCCAGTAAAACAAACGATTTGCTTCTACTGTGTGCGTAGTTCAGAGACATTAGTAGAGTCTCACTAAATGAGCTGAAGAGACAGTGAAAGCTGAAGATTATTTACATGGTTTCACAACTAAGCTCCATCTTTTCTTGTACAGCATGAAACAGAAAATTATCATTTAAAAAAAAATTGTAAATGATGTAAAGGTATGTTCACACAGGATCCACCACTAACATCAAGCTTATCTAGCGTTGTCCGGCTCTTCTTATAGAGATAGTAGCAGATGCCTGAGATGGCAAGGCTGGCCCCAAGACACACTGCCTCTGTAACCTTCACAGGAAATCCATCCATTCCCTCTGGCTCTCCTGTCGCTGCCCTGGGAGCAGACCTGCACAAACATATGACATCAAAAAAAAAAAAAAAAAAAAAAAAAAAAAAAAAAAAAAAAAAAAAAAAAAAAAAAGAAACAAAAAAAACACACAGATAAAAAAAGGTCAATTAATCAAATTAGCTTTTTTTTTTTTTACCAGAAATCCACAGGTACAAGAGTCATCCAGACTTTACTGTGACATATGTTTACATCATGTGGCATTAAGTAGCCTATCATATTTAATGACCTAAGGTAAGTAATTGAATAACACAGTAACGTATCATGACACATTCTCCTGAAATATATTTCTCCCCTGACATCAATTTTGTTTGCAATTGAGAGTGGTATGATGAAAAAAACATGCCGTTGCTGTATGTGTTTGAACAAGATGTAAACAATCTGAGTAATGTTACAAAGAAATTGGAAAATAAATAAAAGGAAAGTGATGCACATTTTTTGGAACTTGAGTCTATGACTTTGTCATCCGGCTGTAGATTTAGTCATGTAGACGTTACATAAACATAAAACTGAGAAATATGAGACACAAAGGAGAGAGAGGCAGGAAACACCTGAACTTTAAGCTTGTTATAACTCAGCATTTGAACTCCTGGCGAAGCATAAAGTCATAGCTTGTGAAGTGAGTAAGATTAAAAAAACAAAACAGGTAACAATACGCTGAAAGTTTATGTTCTACGCCACTCGTCACATAAAGTATAATAGTAAACAAAATAAAGGCTAGCTAATTAAAGCTAGCTGCTAGGTTGCTAGGGCAACAGTAGTGACCTCTAAACGTTTTTTCGAAAGCTCACGTTAGCTAACCATACGAGCAGTAATAATTAATGTGTACAAATACATGTATCTTAATTGTAAAGTACAAATAATAACAAATATGTTTATCTTACCTGTCAGAAAAACAAATCTCTCAAGTTGACTCGCTGGAGAGCGGTAGCCATGTCACATGACGTAGGTGAATTTAAAACGTTGCGTCACGTGACGAGGTCTGCGCATGTGCGTTGAGGCCTCCTTCCACGTCGCTAGCTGCTGGCTACACCGCCGAGATGGCAGGAGGTGTGCGGAGAAAGTCTCCCGGCACCCCGTCCCCACTGTGGGGGAAACTTCACTCACTGTGGCAGGACAAACATTTGGTCCTGTTCAAGACGGAGTACACGTTACTGGTCGTTTCGATCTTGTGGTTCTTGGAGATCGGGATCAATGTGTGGGTCATACATAAAGTAGCGTGTAAGTAGCCGCGCGGCTAGTTAGCATGCTATCGTGTTTTGTCATTCGTCTGAACGTGTCTGCGCGCTAAATGGCTAGCGTTAGCAAACCTGTTAACTGAACTGCCACCTGTCAGAGGGAATTTACAGCCCCTGCATGACCACATATAGCGATAATCGTCTGTTCTATTCTAGTGTGAAATGACATTCATTATTTTCAGCGACTGCAAGCCCCAAAACCTGATACAGCTGAAGATATTATTGTTTATTGACAATACAATAAGATTCTTGAGGCGTTAGCAGCTGATTTAAAGCATTAGTTTGTATGTTGTGATACTTTATGTCTTCAACAAGTGCAGGGCTACAGCAATCAGTAATAATTTCATCATCAATTAATCTTTCTGTTTTTTTTTTTTATTATTGCTATTATTGTTTATTCTATAAAATGCAAAAATCAAAAATGTTCCAAATTCCAGGTGAGGTCATCAGTTTTCTCAGTTTGCCTTATCTAAATTTGCCAGTCTAAATCCTGAAGCTGTTAGTAAGTTGGAACCAGTGAATGTTTGACATTGTTTGCTTGATAACCGACTAAAATCATTAATTAGTTATCAAAATAGTTGGGGATTAGTGTTTAGAGGATTAGTCAACCGATTAGTTGACTAATCCTCTAAACACTAGTGTGTTTTAAGAGATAGATAGATAGATAGATAGATAGATAGATAGATAGATAGATTTGGTGGTTACAGCTTCACAATGAACATGACTTTTGATCAAATAAAGGGATTCAAATTATGACCAGTACAAAAATGTATTATGTTGATAATTGAAATAACTGACAATGACATTACTTCTAAGGTCACCTCCCCAGATGATCACTCATTTCTGTTCTTTATTGCAGATACTGAGATAGACTGGAAAGCCTACATGGATGAAGTAGAGGGAGTCATCAATGGTACCTATGACTACACCCAGCTTAAAGGAGACACCGGCCCCTTGGTGTGAGTTTCCAAGTGTATTTGTTTTTTTTAGTGATGTATGTCTCTCCATCTTGTATTTGGATGTAGTTTTCAGTGCCGGATCAATGAGCACCTTGTCATTGCAGGTACCCGGCTGGTTTTGTCTACGTCTTCACAGCTCTCTACTACATCACCAGCCATGGGGTGAATATCCGTCTGGGACAGTATCTCTTTGCTGTTTTCTACCTCATCACACTGCTGCTCGTCTTCAGGATATACCACCGCACTAAGAAGGTCAGTGTAACAACTGCCTCAGTTATCCAGTGTGCAGAATAGACTACTAAAGTTTTGTTTTAATGCCCATGAAACTATTGAGTTTGTATAATTTCCCCTTATTTTCACAATTACATTTCTTTACTTCTTTGACTTTTTTTTTCCAGGTTCCTCCCTATGTGTTCTTCTTTGTGTGCTGTGCTTCTTATCGGATCCACTCCATCTTTGTGCTGCGTCTCTTTAATGATCCAGTGGCCATGATGCTGCTGTTTGCAGCCGTCAACCTCTTCATGGATGGATACTGGACACTGGGCTGCGGCCTTTACAGGCAAGTGTGGACTCCTTAGCGGCTTTTCATGTAATGTCTTTCTGTGGGGACAAAGGTTAATACATAATGTATCGGGTGTCGCATGTTTTCAGGTGAATCTTTATGCCATATAACAGTTGTTTTTATTACCACGTGTGACGATGAAATTACAACTCAATCATTCTCTCTTTCCGACAGTTTAGCAGTGTCTGTGAAAATGAACGTGCTGCTCTTTGCTCCCGGGCTACTTTTCCTTCTCGTGTCTGAGTTTGGTCTAATCAGGACAATCCCAAAACTTTCTCTATGTGCGGTTATACAGGTAAAATATTACCTAAAACATAAAAGCAGGCACATTTCTGTGCTGAAATATGTTTCAATGCTCAGTATTGCCAAGCATCATCTCTGAATCAGTCTGTCTTGACGTCACAGGTTGCGCTCGGTCTGCCTTTCCTCCTGGAGAATCCGATTGGTTATCTGAGCCGGGCGTTCGATCTTGGTCGTCAGTTTATGTTCAAGTGGACAGTCAACTGGCGCTTCCTGCCAGAATGGCTCTTCTTGAATCGGTACTTCCACTTACTCCTGCTGACTGCCCACCTGCTCACCCTGCTGCTCTTTGCTCTCCGCCGTTGGAAGAGGTGAGACTGACTTTGGCTGTGCCAAGGTTACTGTTGGCATTATAGTTGGAGATGAGCTGGAATAAATCAGGGGGTTGTTAAAATTGTGCCAGTTTCTATTCCACAGCACCACAGGCGTTGGCTCAGTCTGTAGCTGATCTCATGGACCTCGATGCAGGGTTTTCAGATATTTAGCTGAAGCATGAGGATTATATGAATAATTTATTCAGAAGCCAGAGCAATCTCTCTGCCACGTCATAAATAGCATGGCTGCAGACAATGTAGCAAACTAAATATAAATGCAAACAGCATACAATGATTGTAACATATCTATAATCTGCCTATTTATACTGCTGAAACCCTTAAGGCATATAAAATGTAGATGTTAAGATGTAAATTCATCTTAAAATTCAGATTTAGGTATTGATTATCAAATAAGGTTGTCAATAATGCTGATTTTATAAATTGCTGTAACTATTTTAGGGAATTCTGTGAAGGCAGTGATTAATCGAAAATAAAATACAGGGATGCTACACAGATTTTATCATATATATATTTATATGTCATGTAGATGTGCACTAACAATGTTCCGTCTTTCCAGGCCAGGAGAAAGCATCTTCGAACTCCTCAAAGAGCCAAGCAAGAGAAAAATCCCTGCACCGAAAAACACTGTTGATCATATCCTTTAAATCTTAAATCTTCATCTGTCGAATGTTGTTCTTTAAAGGTCCAGTGTATCAGATTTAGGGGGCTATATTTACAGAATATGGTGGAAGTGTAATATAATATGCATACCTGTGTTTTTTTGTCACTTTAGAAATGAGCAATGAATATCTACTGGAATAGCATGGTCCTCATTGACAATCCAACTTGTTGAACTACTGTGTTTCTACGGTAGCCCAGAAGGGACAAACTAAACCCTGGCGCTGATAGATACAAATACACGCAGCTGTCATAGTTTATCCTTCACACCAGGAAGGAGAGGGTAAGGTGATTGTGTTGCAATCAGATGTCAATGAATCCTACACCAATCCTTTAAAGGTTAGTTAGAATTGTCAGCAACACCCATTTCACTGCCTGGTGTCACATATACATTTGCTATAAATGTCTACATGACTGTGGTCAGAGTGTAAATGAATGATGTTCCTGTTTTTGTTTGTGTGTGTGTCAAACCTTAACAGACAATCACAGATTGTGCTGATTCTGTTCACCTCTAACTTTATTGGCATGTGCTTCAGCCGTTCGTTGCACTACCAGTTTTACGTCTGGTACTTCCACACGCTGCCTTACCTGCTCTGGAGTGGAGGAGTCAAGAAGCTGGCCCACCTGCTCAGGTAACAGGGAGTCTAAATACTAAACCACAAGTTCCATTCGCTTCACTCAATCACACATTAATGATATATTGACTTCTCCTTGCGTTCAGGGTACTGATCCTGGGTCTGATCGAGCTTTCGTGGAACACCTACCCCTCTACTAACGGCAGCTCAGCTGCACTCCATGTCTGTCACCTCATCATCCTCCTCTGTCTGTGGTTAGCTCCGGCCCTGCCTTCAGCCCCAGCCGAAACGCAAGAAGATAAACCCGCCAAGGACAAACGCCAGTGAGCCACAGCCTGATCGGACCGGGCATCGTCTAATCAGCTGCCGAACAGCCTCCATGTTCCTCCTCTCTTTGATCCTTGTGACGCTGGTGCACAGGGAGGTCCCGGGGTAGACTGTTTTATAAGTGAATACAAGGAGCCATTTGATGCTTCTCATCTCACCTCACTGCAAAAAACGAAGGAAGCTTAATGTGTGGGGTGCAGTCTGCAGACGAGTGCCTACATGATGAAACGGCTTGCAGTTGAAGAGATGAAAAGAGAAAGGAAATATGGATTCTCAGGTTTCATTTTCAGATACATAAACAGACCGACAGGTGGGGCACAGCGCTAGGAGGAAATTGTGAATGTTATGCTGTTTTGAAAGAATTTGTTACATAGGCTATATTTCTATATATGTTAAAACTGCACTCTGCTCATATTTCAACTGGCTTAATCATTCATATATGATCCTGTACTTTGTATTAAGAAGGCAGTATATTGAAGAATATCATAAATGTGACACAGGATTTGAACTTTGCACCCAAAGCTTTAAATTAATTGCATTAATGGCATTTCCACTTACACAAATGTGTGAAACTAAGCTGCAGATAATCAGGTCTGACTTGTGTAATCTGTTCATCCTCAGATGTCAGTGGTTTCCTGCACTCATGAGCACATAGGTCGATTTCATGTGAAAAATGTGCAGTAGACTGAGGCAGCACAAGTGTGCCATTTTATATTAAACAGAGATGCCACTTAACCTTGTGTTCCTTGTGTCTTGCGTTAATGTTTTTGTTATACATTACAACAAATGACTAAATTTCAGTTTTTTTTATTTTCCCAACAATAATTTTGTTATTTAAAGTAATGTCTCATTAATTTATCAAATAATCTTCCTGATAATCAAAGTCATTCCCATTTAACATTGACTGGCTGTGGTTATACATATGGCAAAGTAATGCATTATACTGCATGTAGACATACTACATATAGACTACAAAAAGCCCATTCAGATGGTCAAGGCATTCTTGTGATTGCATAAAGCGTATTTATAATAAAAGGCCTCTTGGTCTATATCATGTAAAGGGTACTCTTGTCACATAAATATAAAGTCTTACATCAGTAAAATATTTCATGTGCAACTTAACTTACTAATATTAGAATGAACTTGGCACAGGGTTATGGTGTTAGTCGATCCTGCCGATAAAATGCAGAACGTACTTCTCCATGTAAAGAGTCACTATCATTGGTGACAAGTGAGTAAGATAATCAGTAAATCTGGCTCAGTTTCCTCAGAGATCATTGTCTCACATATTATTGGGGTTATAACACAGCATGTTTAGCTTGATGTTCTCATCCCAGTGGCGTAGCAGCAGGAACAGCTGTCTGGCAGCCCCCTTCAGCCCTGCCATGTCCACTCCCTCGGGCAGCTCCTGACAACGCAGCCAGAAGTCTGCTTTTGCTGCCACCAGCTCCCACTCCATGAAGTAGCCAGCACAGCGGTGCTCAAGCCAGGCTAGAGCCACAGCTGTGGCCCAGCTCGAGCCCTCCAGGTCCTCTTGAGCCAACTGGCTGCCCCCCTGGAGGTCAGCTGGCTCTCCTGAACAGCCTTCACATACATCTGTCTCTGAACCGCGACCACTATCTGCCTGGCCGTGGCTCTGGCTAGGAGAGGGGCCAACAGATAGCTCCAGGGAGCCTTCTTCAGAGCTGGGGAGGTCAGGGGGTGAGGTGACAGGGTCTCGGTCAGACAGGTGTCTTCTGCGAAGCCTTGCTTCTAACATCAGGGGAGTGTCGTCTGGAGTGTGGTGGAAAGGAGGTGCTGTCGGTTTAATGAGGGAGCAGGAAGAAGGGGAGAAGGTAACGTGGTGACTAGTGGGCGCACCAGGAGGCTTGGAAGATGTGGATAAGGATGGAGCACTAGGAGATGTGCAGCGGAAAGGCGGGCTGAGGCTACGGCGGTGGAGGCTGTAGGGTGAAGCCCTCTTCAGGCGATCCAGGGGGATCTGGACACAGTCAGAGTAGATCTCTGTCAGAAGAAAAGCTCCCGATGCCAGCTGCAGACGCACCTGAGTAGACACCATATAGACACAAATTAATACATTTGTTTGCACACTTGTGTGTTGTAATATATGTATATAGCTCACCAGGGGCACATAGTCTGGAGCTTCAGTTTCAGGTTGTTTCTCTGTCTCTGCAGACAGACAGTGGGACTTGAGAGGAACCTGCTTTCCTGATGAAATAGAGGACCTGAGTCTGCCCAGTGGAAATCTGGAAAAGAGGTGGCATTGTTTTAGCACTTTAATATCTAATATATACATATGCATAATATACACCCCTCACAGAAAGGGGCATACTATCTGAAGTGACTTCAGTACAAATATCGCTACAAATGAGGTGTGAGGAGGATGAGAGTTTGAGAGCACCTTGAAAGAAAATTACAAAAAAAATACATTTAAATTATAATGCCACCTTCACACCTTCACAATTTAGTTACCTGGCACCAAAGAAGCTCTCCATTGACTTGCTCTCGATGGATCGCTGTGAACGAGTGCACGAGGCGCCTGTTATTGCTGGGGCCGTAGCACTGCCCCCTAAACCTGAGACAGCAGCATAGAGTAAAACATTAAACAACATTGTTTTAACGGCACTGAGTGTGTTTAAAGACTCAATTCACCCATCATTTACATGAAATGTTTTTTTAGAAGAACTACTTTCTTTGTAACAAATAGTTTCTTGAAAATGTTTTACAGTGTTTTGTTTTTTTTGTGTTATCCAATGTTTCTGGAAAAGAATTTAGCTCTGGACATTTTGTCAGTGCTGTGTGCACTTACATTGTGTTGGGGTATAGGGGTACAAAGACTGATATCTCAAAACCTGGGTAAATAAAACCAAAATGCATGCCATGCAGATAGTTTTGGTTTTATTATTTATTTTATTTTTCATGTAATTTGGGTGTATTGATCCTTTAATGTCTACCTCAGGGGATCCTGATACGTATAGTCAAGCCAGGGGAAAGCAGCTCTCACCTCAGACTGAACTGGCTTTCTTGTCAGACACCTCTAACCTTGGGACTACACTGACACTACAATGTTTCCACTGATCGAGACGACAGCAATACTTACTAGAATCCCAGGATGTAAGGCTACATGGTGAAGCAGGTGTGTCATCTCTGTCTGAGAGATACAAAGATTGTTGATGACCTAAAGTCTTGACAACTGGAATGGGCGGTGATATCATTCAGTCTGTTCTACCTGTAGAGTTAAAGGTGTCCTCGACCTCTTCACTGTCTCTGCTGGTGCGCCGTCTGCCCAAACCGACAGAATAGGCCCTCTGCCTGCGACTACCTGACTGGGAACTCCTTCTGTTCCCCAAATGCATCCCTACACACAGAAAGAGAGCACAAACAGACAGACTAAAACGTGATATTCAGATGGTCCACATAACTGACAACATCTAGATTAGACACTAATTACAGTTATTTACTTGACAGTAAGTCACACCTGTGTTTTGGATGTCGATGCTGTCTGGCAAGCCTTTGTTGGGGTTGCTATCAGTGGCAGTGAAGGCTGTGTACATGCAGACGATGTTACAGTGCTTACTGGTCTGGATAGCCTTCATGCGGTAGCGCTTAGCTGAACCTACAAAACAGTAATGGTTAGACAGTATGTTTACACTATTACAGTGACAAATATTTAAAGTTCAGCCTCACCGTGTCCAATGTCGCTCTCCTTCTCTGCCATTTTCTCAAAGTCCCTTATAACTGAACGAGCAGTCAGTTGGTGAATGATCTCCTCCCATGGTTCTCCTCCTCTTCCTTCTTCTCCTCCTCCACATCCCTCAACCCCTGGTGTCTCCTGGCCCTCAGGAGTCCAGAGGTGCCCCAGGTCTACAGTGACCTCCCAGGACACGGGTCTGCCGCACAGCATGCCATGAATGAGCGAGCGGCATTGACCTGGTGGTGGATCCTCGGGTGGAACAGCAGTAAAGAGATACTCTGGGTCTGTGAAGCTGTCCCAGTCCAGAGGAGAGGCAGGGAACAGGAGTCCATCTGAGGGTCAGAGTAAGAAGACAAATTTTAAAGGAAACAGGAAGAATAATCCTGCCAGCTGAAGGTTATCATAGGCAACTGGACTAGCTTAGTTACTTGAAGATGTTTTTCCTCTTATCCAAGAGGCTTCTTTAGTTCTAATTATGTCAAGGTGTCAATGACCCCACAGAGGTACAGTAAATACCTGGTACAAGTAAATACGTGTCTATGATAACCTTCAATGGATACTAAGACCTGGATAACTGAGAATTTTCACAGACAAAGACAATCCTACTTTTCTTAATACTATAGCTTACTGGAGTCAGTGAGGCTCCTGCGGGACAGTGTCCCTCTTGATGGGGGCTTTGTCTCCCCATCGCTTTCGTCCAGTCTCCCTCCCAGAGTTTGGTCGAAGGAGACTCTCTCTAGAGCTCTCCTCAGACGATGCATCTCCAGCTCGCCCTGAGGAGATGAGAAACTCCGCGCTGCCATGGTTGAACGGGCCAGTGCTTTATGTCTCCTTCGACACTCCTCACCTCCATCCAGATGGCCACTCTGGTTGTAAAAGAGGGGCTATGTATGATATTTTGTATATTCCAGGAGCAATCAACTTCTGGCTCAAGTACTACATTGGTTATGGAATATTTCAACAGCCCTCAATAATGACTGTCAACTAAGAGCAACAAAGCTAGAGGTTGCCCCCCTCTCTCAAAACACAGCATGCCTTGTGGCTTTATTGTTTTCTGGTTTACTGTGTTGGTGGATAAATTGGTATCTTTCAAAAGCTACAATAGATTTCTCTCACTATTATTGTTGCAATTTGTCATAAAGCAGTGGGTAGAGAAAGTAAAAAATTCTCTTTGATTCACTGACAGATGAAAACGTTTTTTTGCTGTCAAACTATTTTGTTGTGGTGGTGGAGGTGTCTTTTTATGTCTTTTTCTTGCCTAAGTTTTGGCAGAAAAAAACACAAAACTGCTTTATGGGGGAATCTGTTACAATCAGTCTCACCTTTTCTGCCCTGTTATCAGAGGTTTCCACTGAGAGGTTTTGTTGCCACGCAGAGTCTGCCCACCGAGACAGGGATGATCTCTGTTCCGGAGGGGGCATCTTTTCAAGGCCTTGGGGTAGAGACCCTGTATCCAGCACTGGATCAGACGTGTGAGGGTCAGGCAGAAAGACCCTGTCTGTAGTGTCAGAGTTGGACGAGGCGTGTATGTGTGAGTGGGACTGTGTCTGTAGACTCCGCTCACTACTGAGGGAGCAGCGAGTGAGGACATACTGCTCCTGGATGTAAGAGCTCTCTTGGATCCTCCTCCTCACGTCACTGGACCAGTCTAGTTCCACACCTAGAGCGGGTAAATAGTAAGCGTGACGTGTCTAGCCTTGGATTTTGCATACTAGGTATTCACTACAAGATTCATTGATAAGCAACAGACCTGGGCTGGTGCCAGGGTCTGTGTCTCTGGCACAGGAGAACTCAGAGGAGATTTCTCTGGAAATCTCCCTCAGTGCCTCTTCCAAGTCATTGCCATCTGCACACGTCACCACAGGCATTAACTCAGAGGCAGGAGGTGAAAGCTCATCATTTGATTGGCCAAAAACTGAACCAGTGGACCCACGATGTACACCTTTATAGCCACGCCTTTGAGACTATAAAACAAGACAGTTATTAAGATATATTAATATATTATTATATATTTTATATTGAGAAATGTTTTTCCATGCAGACACACACAGGTGCGATGTATACCTCTGTCTTTTTTGCTTTGAAATTTGTCATATCGTACAGGGTGCAATATCCAATTAGACGATTCCCAGGGTAGAGTGGAGGGATTTCATTGGGTGAAAGAAAAGCCTCCATGTTCTCTGGCAGGTACCAATCAATCCGTACATCAGTCAGCACAGGTTCAAAGGCCTTTTTCAGAGACTTGATTAACTGTGGAGAAAGATTGGACACAATATCCATAATTTTTTTACAGACTTTACAATAAAACTTTTAGAACTGACAAGTCACCAGTGGTCAAAGAAGTATTCAGATTTTTACAGACAATGTTAATGTGAAAATACTCCATTACAAATAAAAGTCATGCAATCAAAATCTTACTTTTTTAAATTACAGAAGTATATTCACTGATTTGTACTGCAGAGAAATGGCCCCAGTGACTCATATATTATTTTATATCACACTATCACTTAATACTGATTCATCAATGTGAACTAAAAGTAGTCTTTTACCGGTGTAGCTGGTCACAGTACAGCTAGGTTTAACTACTTTCCACACAGTAGTTTGGTCCTTTAGTGCCAACAACAACAATAAATCTAAAACCGAAACAATGGGGCCCAACTGCACGTTTTTGTAAGTGGTCACAAGTCAAGATGGGGATATACTTGGGATATACTGGTCTCATCTTTAACAATGTGTTGTATTTTAGCAGATGTTCTTAAATCTGTCAAATTATTTAGTAAAGATCACAATGTTTCCTTGTGAAATGTAGTAATAAATAGTCAAAATTGTACCTGTTTTTTATGCGATACAACTACCAAAATTTGATTGTACTTGTTCTGCAATTCATATTTATTCCAATAGGTGTCAGTGTTGCACTGCTGCTGACCTTAGGCTGGAGTCTCTCCTCATCATCCAAGAACTCTGTAGTCCCTCCTGTCAGTTTGGCAACGCCCTGCAGGAGTCTCCTGCAGGCTCGGGGACCAAGGCCCAGGCCAAAGCATCTGCAGAGGTGATGCAGGATATACATAAAAAAAACTAAATTATGATGCCATAATTATTATGTTTTTTCAGCTATTATGGAGTGATTCACTTTGATTCACTGCCTGCACTTGGTTTTACCATCTGAACAAATCAAGTACCAGCCTCTTGCATCGACTCAGACTTACGTAAGTATCTATTTATGAAACCATAATGGCATACAGAGGCTTCCATGTGTCTTGAGAAAAGAGGACATTTGGAGTCATCAAACAGACAGAACTGTTATTTGGGCACTCAGAGGGATCACAAGCCATTTGGCTAATTGAGAGTTTGAAAAGAGCAAGGGGGACAGAATAATTGAAAAGACTCAGATCTTGAGTGTCGAATGTCTCTCAAGAAAAAAATCTATTCTGCCTTAATAAGAAGACATAAAACCAAAATACAAAGACAGCAAACATGCACATAGTGTGCGAAGGGACAGCCAAAATACAGTGGAGAAAGTCACTCCAACAGGAGAATACTAATGAGAGATAAATGGAGTTATTGTGCATTGCTGAAGGGCCTGGGGAAAACCAGAGGGGCGTGACTCTTACTGCAGAGAGCACTTAACGGGATTACTGGGCGGGGCTGAAGGATACCTCAGCCCTTTCTTTCACAGTGCCTTGGTCTCACTTCCTCTTCTTGCATGCCCTCTCTTCCTATCTGCTTCTCTCTTGCTCTCTTTCCTCCCCCACATCTCTCTCGTATGCCATATTTATCACCTTCTTCTTCCTGCACTCACTGCACTCTATTCCTCTCTGCTTCCTTGTCACCCACATTGATTTAATGTCCTATCACACACAGCCACAGAATAAATCTTTTTTAACTAGTTTTTTAAATTAATGTTAATTTTGTACGTGTTTGCCTTATATCAGATAGCCACCTGTACAATGGGTTTAATATCTAATTGGCAGTTTAGTTTTAACTTTGTTTTTAGTACCTGCCAGCGCATGTATTCCTGCGGACCAGCTCCAGCACTTTAGCTACATTGGTGATGGATCCATCTGTGATGATGAAGACTTGGCGAGGATATGAGCGCTGCATGGGCTGCTGGTACACCCAAGACAGCGCCCCGAGCAGGTTGGTGCCTCGCATGTCTGCTCTCATCCTCTGGACGTACTCATACGCCTGCATCAGAGTGACCTGTGTGCGTACGCAGAGAGACAGAGCAGGAAAGATGCTATCAGATCTACAGTAAAATAAAAACAGCAACACCTGTCCAACTGCGTGACGTCGACTGTGCAAACATACACCTATGTTGTCAAGATAAATTCACTGTTTGATATCAGATGCCCCAATTACCCTGTGAGGGTAGCAGAGAATTGAATCAGTACGTCTCTAATAAAGAGAGAGCAAACATACACACATTAGCACCTGCTTTAAAACCACCTCAAATCACACCGTGGACAAACATGCCTGACAGGAGAGGAGATGGAAGGACATCTCCTGCCTTCGTGAAAATGCATGAAAGGTCACCATATGGTCGAGAGTATGTGCAAAGACTGTTTGTCCATGTAGCCCCTGGTCTGGATAAAACCTGATACTCTGCTACTAAGGCAACCCAAGGAGCTGACCTATTGTTTGATTAGAGAGTTGACAAAATAGAACAGATAGTCCTCCATGGTTGAAAAACATCAGCTTTTAGGAAACATGATCCAAACCCTCTCTGTGTGTGTTGTCACTGAAAAGAATTCATATGTTATTAAGAATAACATTTGTTTAAAAGAAAATCTTAAAAACAGGGCTGGTTCAGATCATTATCTAAATCTAAGCAAGGTGATTGTGTAAAGCTAACATCAGTGCCGAGCTTGCTGGCGGTGAACAGAGGCTTAATGGTAGTGCCGAAGCCCACAATGTTGAGCATGGTGCCAGAAGGGAGACTCTTCAATGCCACCACCATGGCTTCCTGTGGAAACAAGACAGGATGAGGTCAGATTAAAGCACGTACAGCTTACAACTAAAAACTAAAATCATTGGTATGTTTTTAATCCCGCCTGCAGCTCACCTTTACACGGTGGATGTTGGTCCCACTCATGCTGCCACTGCGATCCACGAGGAACAGCAGTTCTCTGGTGGCTTTGTGCAGCTCTAGAGGTTCACACAGTAAGTCAGGACAGAAGTTGAGCATCAAGACGGGGCTGCTCAGAATGTCCTTGTGGTATCGCTTCCTCACAAACTCCAGCTGCAAGTGGAACATCGGCATGTCAGCGCGTGTGATATCAAAGGTAGATAAAGAGATGTAGTAAAGCAGTGTGTGAGTAACTACCTTCCTCTCAGGTTCTGAATCTTTGCGAGTACAGCGAATGAAATCACGTCGGGAACAGATCTGCTGTTCGTACTGACTGAATGAGAGCCTTCCTCTCTCTAATATGACCAGTGGGCTGTGAGGTTCTGTGGAAGAGGTTTGTTAACTGTCATACACAGATATCATAATGAAAAACACAACAACAAAGAGGGCAAACAAATTAAGTACAGTTTGAAATTGCTCACCACTGAGGTGCAGAATGATCTCTATGTGTCTGTCATATGGATGCTCCTGTGCCAAGGTAATGTAGGTAGCAGAGGCACTTTGGGCACTGGGGTCTGCATCTGCCCTCAGAGCGTGAGTGGGGCTCTCCAAGCCTACAAATCAGTTAAAGGAAAATTAAAGAGAGAAAAATAAATGTTTTTATAGGTTTTGGTGTTTTGATAAGTAATAATGCCTTTTTTAATTTAAAATATATAAATGCCAGTCATGCATATTCAAAGTAATTTGTTCTTTTTCCATTTCTACAGAGCACACCAGTAGACCGGAAGATTAAGTCCTCCATTTATCCCCTTCGGATACTGTGTTGTGGCTGTAGCACTCTTCTATAATCTCATTGATTTTATGTGTAATGACATTGCCCACTCTTCCAACATTTCACAATAGCTGCGTCAAGATTCACAGAATCAAAGATATTTGAGGAGTACCGGCCAGTAGGCAAGCCCCTCTGACCAGCAGCTGGAAGTTGAGTTCATAAGGTGCCAGGTTGGCAGCTGGACTGGTGAAAATGGCGTGGGCACATTGCTGCTCAGAGTCTAGAGCCCGATCTTGTTTCCCAGAGGTGGCACCGAAACAGCTGGTTGGTCTGAGGAGGAGAACAATACACAACAGTCAGGCTTTATTGCATATATTTAACTGAAATGTGCAGTGCTGGCTAAAACAGTGTTGTAGTTGAGACATAAATACCCATTCTCTTCAGATTTCCCTCCGTTTTCACTCTTGCTTGAAGGCATCTGTCCAGTGACGATTGGGGTAAGTAATGTGGGGTAGACGATGCGAATTGCTCCATTTTCTAATGTGGGGAGCTCCAGTGTGGTGCTTATGACAACGGACACGATATCCATGGGACCAATGACGCCTGTGCCCACGATGAAGGTGGTTCTTTCAAGGTCTTCGTCCAGGATGAGATGTCCTAAAGAAGAAATAGAGTAGTTACTCACATCATGAAACAATTCAAATAGACATAAGGATATCTCCAAATAATATATTTAGTGAAAACATATCAAAATGGTGAAATAGCTGCTTCCTGTTTTTGAACACTTGTTAAATAAATAAATCCCACAAGAGATGAATGATATGAAATTAAAAAGAAAAAATGAAAAAGTTAAAGTTCAAATAAAGTTAAAGGACAACCACCTCTCCAAAAACAAACAAACAAACAAACAAACAGAAAAACAGAAAAAAATCCCATTACATCCCTCCTTTTCTGATCCCCTAATAACTTTCATATGGTCCCAAATATAAAATTATTTATGCCTTGAAATCAAAATAACCTAAAGCTGCAAACGGGCTACTTGAATATGTGCAGTTTTGGCTGTATTAGAGATATTACTCCATGTACATGATGCCATCGTTTCCAATAAAATACTCCTAACTTCAAGTTGATATATGTTTGTACTAAGGGAACGCCATTTCACCATTAGGCAGGCAGCCAAATCTATTTGCCTCCCTTGTCCTTTCTATCCTCAGTGAGGCTAAAACAGGACAAAGAAGCAACTTACTGTAGCTATATTTGTATTCATGCAGAGAGCAGATCATTATAGCAGCAGACAGCAGTCTACAACAGTCCAATGTAGTGGAAATGATTTGCGATTTTACTACATCATAGTACAAATCACAATTTTTACAGGAAGTCTCAGCAGGTTGAATTTCCTGAGCTGAAAGCTAAGCGTATCTTCTGTTATAAGCATTTGAAATTAGGGTATACAGACAACCGTACATTCATTCTTATTCAGATATTCTTCATCAGGTCTGGGTTTATAAACTAGAGTGTCTGCAGGACAGAGAAGCGATGACTGGTGGCTGCTGGCAGTGTCCATAAATGAATTAGATTGATTCTGCTCATTAACTGTTAGGGAAAGAAGTAGCCTTAAAAACATGGGTAATATGAGTTCTCATGGATGCATATCTATTTTCTTACATGTCAAGGTTTATGAAATCATATCATATAATTATATAGGCACCACAATATAACATTTTTTTGTTCACAGCATTCATCTTCCTTCCTCACCGTTAGTGCATTGTATGTCGAGGCTGGAGCTTCCACAGCAGCCCCACTCCCGACCATTCCCACAGTGGCCTTCAAGACCAGATCCAGGGCAGCAATCCAAACAGCAATCCTTCAGCTTCCCTCGGCTCTGGATCTGGACACCCACCAACCGACCCGCAATCACAGCCTCAAAACCAACCACAACCTCCTTTTCCCCCAGAGGGTACACAAACACACCTGAGATGATGGAAATGTTTGACACACAAACACAAAAACAACTTCAGGCTTTGGAAACAATCAAACTACATCACATGTAGCATGTTTAAACATACAATAGATATTATGTAAGAGAATGATGAAGATCAATTCCCAGATTTCTGAATGATTTCATTGCAGCTGCTTTGGACAAATGTATTTACTGTGATGTAACACGCTGACATAGCAGCTTTCAAAAGAACATTTCAAATGCTGTTTTGCTTCATTTTGTTATTCACCATATTAACTGTGTTAACCAACTTTTAACAAGTTATTATTAGTTTTACAACTTTATCCAAAATTAGACTATTATTGGATTATTACAAATTTACCCTTGTTCTTGTATTTTAATATGCCATAGTTCTGACTGTACTGAAAAAACTGCAGCCTTTAGGTGTCTAAGAAAGTCTCTCACCAGTTCCATATATCATGTTTATGATAATAATTGTATGCTTGAGAGTTTCTAGTCTGGCTTTAGATTCTCCATAGTTACTTTATGAGACTGTCGGCAAGGTCATAAAACTAAAAAATAAGCTAAGCTAAACTAAAGTTAATAGATATGACTGATTTTAGTCATGTCAGATTTAAACGTAGGAGACAGCCCTTCCTGAAGTTCAAATGATCTGTGGTCTTCCTCATGAGTCAGTCCTACATTTTGTCAAATCATTTGTCCTCGGGGCATTTCTATGCCAACAGCACGCAGGTGTAAGTCCCAGTAAAACCACTTATGTTTAGTCCACTCTAAATCCAGGACGTGATGTCTTATAAAATTTTATGATGATACATCTAAGCTTAATATATTTCCACCAAACTTTCACAAGCTCTTTTGCTAACAAACGAGGCGACATATCAGATTATGGTTGTAAACATTGTTTGCTGGCTGTTATATAATATTGGGTTGTTATTGGACGCACTTTTGAGGATTAAGTAAAGTAGGCTATCTAGTTATTTGAATTCCAACTCAAAACAATCTCATTCATTTATCTTTTATATGAATCAAAATACAGTTTTATTTCCAAGAGTGAATCATCACACTACTCACCTTCTACAGACTCTGTGTCAGCATTAGCATAGGTAAGGTGTGCGGTGATGCCCAGGGAGCAGCCATTGGCACAGGACTTGATGCTGGAGGCCTTGAGTAGCAATGGTTCCCATGTAGAGCAGTTTCTCAGTCCCACCATCTTTCCAGGTCAGCACCAAGCCTCTTATCTGCTGGTTGTATAAGAACACAGGTACAGAGACCAGTGAAGCACACAGGAAGAGGAATATGTGAGTGTGCATTTAAATTCTCTCATTTTCCATTTTCCGTTCACAGCATAATCACAATAATCTTTGTAAATTAGACCAGATTTTTCTAGTGTCATTCAAAAGCATCAGCAATGTCTATTATATGTATAATTTATATGTACGAATGCCTGCCGCATGTTTATTTGTACGTGTCAGCTCTTGGACATGTAAGTAAGCTATCTCCTCTCTGCAGGCTCTTAGCAACCAACTGTGGTAGTTTGAGTGTAAGAGGCTTGGTCAATCATTAACGCTGCAGGTCAACACTTACTACACTATGCATCATGCTTAACATATACAATCACTGGTCAACCTGTATGCAAATCCATGTAGACTTATGACAAGTGTCTTAGACTACGCTAAACTGAAACTTAGTAACAAACCACTAACTATTCCCTTCAGTTTCTGTTTATGAAACTCAAGCAACAACTCTTCATGACTACTTAATAACTTTAAGTGCAGCAGGTGCAGAGACCAGTGTGCAGATCACAGCTTAGAGACTGGCAGACTGCACAAAACCATGTGTGTGTGTGTGCATGTGTGCATGTGTGTGTATGTGTGTGTACACACACATGCGGGCATTTGTGTGTGTGCATGTGTGTGCATGTGTGTGTGTGTTTGCTGTGGTCCAGGTAATGTTTTTTTCACATCTACCTTTCTAACAAGATCAACAGCCTCCATCTGGCTACCGTGCTCTCAGCTCATAACAGGCAAATAAATGCCTGGTTTGCTAAAGTAGGACAAAGTGAGGCTGTCAGAATACAAACAAAAGGAAAAGTACAGGATAGCACCTCTATGTATACTGCGAAGACTCAGAACTGTGGCAAAGCTGATGAATAAGCCTGGCAGAGTAACTGTTCAGTGTTATCACTGAGAGATAAGGACTTCTTTGCACATTATGATGTTGAATTTGTGTGTGTGTGTGTGTGTGTGTGTGTGGTTTTAATTACACTATATCAATATATGGTGCAGGATGAATGATGTAAACACTACACATGCACATACTAGCCTTGTAAAGTTCTGTCTAAAACTCAAATGCAGATATTTGCAGGAAGACATGTTGGCACACAAGTTGCTATGACAGCTGTTATTTAAAAAAAAAAATCCACATCTTACAGAGAGAAACTGTATTTCCTCTGTGAGGTTTAATTATGCTGTCTGGGTGTTTGCAGTAGCATAGCTGGCAAAGAGTTAGCTCTGATCAGCACTGCAGTCCTTTTATGTCAGTTACAATCTTCAGTTAACAAGTAACATAATCATGCAGGAACACTTACTGTACTGTTCTGTGCACTGTCAGGTAATTTGCCTTGCCTGCCTTGTGTCCACTCTCAGCATCACTCCACCATCACATCTGCTCGCAGGTTTCCCAGTGAGGAGTTTTCCTGGTAACAGATACTGCTCCCCTCGCTCTCTCTCTCTCTCTCTCGCACTCTCTCTGTCTGTCTCCCTCTCTCTGGCTTTCTCTCACTCCCCACAAATCCACCGGTCCTATAAGGAAAGAATCATTTCACAGAGTAGAGCCATTTATTCAGAGACATGATATTAGAAATATATTCCAAAACTGTATCTGAGTTGAATATTGTCTATATATATATTAACAGATTAGTCCTTGTATAGCATATAAGACATCAAACCCAAAATCTTGAGTAACTACATAACATTTATTTCCAGTATCGGGCAATCATGTCCCTTTCGGAAGACCTGGAAATGTCACTAATGTGATCAATCATCAACATGCAGCTCTGCACTAACCCACATTTCCTGTAAAGTGAAATGTCATCTGCTTACCTGCTCTGACCTGAACCACAGAGCTAATCACAAACTATGATCCTGAACCTGCTTGTGTTCGGACAACAAGCTAACACACAACGGTAAGTGAGGCAAGAGCCTGCTTCTCATCCAGACAATTGGCTGTGATGGTAGCAGCACCATAATTCATGGCTAATGGCTCGGGCCAGAGAGAGGAGGGAGGGTGATGTGTTCTGCCTCTTCCAACAGGTCAGTGAGAGCAGCAGGCGTGGGTAGGTGAGACCAAAGAAGCAGCAGCTTTTTGTCTTCTATTCTTCATTTTAATGGCTCCAATGTGCCAGACATGGAAAAAGAAACCAAAACAGTAAAGCTACATTTGAAAAAAAAAAAAAAAAAAGAGAACATACGGAGTGCCAAACAAGTAAGAATAAGACATATGAGCATGAAAAGCTGTGTGTTGATTTAATCTGTTTCTTCATATTATCAATATATAATGAATTACTATTTTAAACAAAGCTGTTGGTTAACACCAAAACCAAAGCAGAAATTGTTTTTCTTATTTTATTTTCTTATGTTATATGCCATTTATTCTATAGTCTTATTACAGACCAGTGTTTGGAATATAACAAAACAAAATAACAACAAAAAAGTTCATTAATGATCATGACTTAAATTTTCTGACTTAAAGACTAGTGAAGTCTTGTGATTACTGAGAGGAGACATGACTTTCATTGTTTCAATGTTTTTTTCAATAAATGTTCGAGCATCAACCTTCGTGGCTGTGAAGTGAAGCTGATGCGAAAGTGCCAGAAACTGCAGTTGACGTTCATCAGTTCAGTTCCATGTTTGTTTGCACAGACAAAGAGGTAACAGGGCTATTTTAGTGCAACAGATAATTAGTTTAATGAGTAGCATAAAAATCATATTGCTTCCCATATGGCACATAAAAGGGATCTGTAAGAACAGAGGACACAAGATTGTTTGTTTTATTGATTTACTGATTTTTTTCCGTTTATTATTTTGTAGTGCTTGCAGGCGTGTGTGAGCAGAGAGAGGGGCAACTGAGGTCAGAATAGTGTAATAACAACAGTAATATCCTAATATTTTTGATACCTTTTTAATATTTCAGGTGGGAAGCAGTCAACTGTTTGTTTTGATGTTCAAGTCCTGCTTCAGCCTTTTATATAGTATAGTAGTATACTGAAAACCATATTCTTCATACACATCCAACTTCCAACAAATCAAAATACCATACTTTGATTTGGGGTATGATTATAATTATGAGTTTATCAATAAAATCCTCATTCTTTTTCTGTGAGTGTGTATGAGAGAGAGCGAGTGAGGTATCAGTATTTCCAATTTGTGTCCCATACTGCCTCCGTGTGGCCTTTTTCATTTTTTAGGTAAAGGTAAATTAAGGTAAATGATGACAATTGTGTACAGAAAGACCCTTTTCCCAGCAGCCATTTTGACATTAAATAGTAGGTATACACAGGTGTTACCAGTGATAGTAATTAAGGTCACGTTCCATTCAGTTCAAGCAGAGTCAGCGTGCTGCTGTTGTGCAGCTGCTGGCTCACTTTAAAGGCTCTGCTGCAATAAATGGAATGGAACCTTAATTACTATCATTGGAAACACCTGAGCTGACCCTACTATTTCATGTCAAAGTGGCTGCTGTCAAAAAGGTCTATTTATATAGAAGTCCTCAAAAGGTTTATACAGCATTTATATTATTATAACATTCTTCACCATCTAAATAATGCCTCTGATGAAATAAAAATGTTAAACTGCACAAATATGCAAATATGCTCTAGTGGCTAATTTATGAATAGTCTAGTTAAAAGAGCACCTGACAGATTTATGTGTGTAGGCTACTCCTGTCATCAGGCCACCTGAGATTTTAGTTTTATAGCTGCTGAAAAGTCATATTTTGTTTTTAAAAGACGTGAGTAATTAACAATTATTATAAATGGAATGTTTTACATAAATTATTTGATGTTGCTGAAGTTTTTTGCAACAATGTGCTTGCAGATAACATTTACACAGTAATTTACCACAATGTTATCTGTGTGGACAGGTGAGATTATTTGAGTTAAAGTTAGTTATTAGTATCTGGATTAGTTGAGCTAGTTAAAGTTATGTATTTGTATGTTATTGTTATCTAGTTTTCTTCTGAAGTTCATTTTCCACTGTTGCTCTGGTTATACATGCTACTGTATATAACTTTGATTAACTTTTCTGTTGGCGGGTATCTCACCACGTCTAGCCTTATCTAGTACAACCAGTGACAGTATAGAGACGGAGTCAGTGGTGTATGCATGTCATCGCCCACAGGTTTGAAGCCCACAAACTCTGGCTCTGGTTGATAGTCCACAGGTAGCAACATTCAGCAACAATCCAACAACTTACTCACTATTGACTAGAACTTACAAAAAGTAAACACAGAAGTTCATTGTTACCAATTTTATAGTCAAATTAATTACCTGGGGGGGGGGGAAACATGTTAAAAGCTACTTAGCATTAATATCTTGAACCAAACATATTTACAACAAGCTAATAAAGGCTTCAGCAATGTAGCAGAGGCATGTTGAGAGCTTTAGCTTATCATGCTGCTGTCAAACCCCATCACAGTTTTTACTTAATGCATTCAATAGCTAATGATGCAAGCTCAGGTCGTGCAGAACATTTCAGACTGCACTGTTTCAACATTGTGACACTAGATGTCAGCCTTTTCAAGTCAGCTGGAGCATGTTAGTAGTGGACTGAAATCACAAGTATAATGTATCCATTATTTTTCTGTTTATTTAGCTGTCTGGTGGTCTGTTATTTGCATCTTTCAAAGCCTTTTTTGACAACACATAATTAGTTTTCTGAGCTGACTAATTAACATGAATGATGTTGTTAGCACATAAGTTTAGTTCACAGTTACTTACTAAGCTGGCTTACTCCATTCTCAGGTGCTGCTCAGTGTTTGGAAGCTGAGCGGCTTGTTAAGTGGATTGGTTTGTGTTCATGGATGCTGGATGTGAAAACAACACCTGAACATACTGTTGTAGGATCACACAATGGTGAGCGCTTCTTAATTGTCTGCACAAAATATTTAAGAAACACTATTTGTTTTTCTTTTTTTGCTGTACTTGAAGCATTAACAGGAGACACCAATTTTAGTTGCTGATGCATGAGTGTTCTACAGGATGATTCAACATTATATATAACTGTGAACTGCACCCTGCTATAAAGTACATTTGTTTTTGAGAAGCGAATGATAAGCTCACTCTTTTTCTGTTCATTGTGGCTCGAGGTGGAGAATGTAACACTGTGTCTTAACCACCAGCAGGTAAACAGAGTGAACATGTGTGAAGAGACCAGCTCAAATGTGCTACAACACACTGAGAGACGCATTAGAGTCTGAAGGTAAGGTACATCCACTCGCACATGTAGAGTAGTACCAATACATAGCCTGAAAGAGCAAAGGGACAGAATGAGATGTGGCCAGATTGGGGGATAAACTGCACATTTTTATTCCTCAAACTTAGCTCAGAGTCCAAACATACAAAATTCCAGTATCACTAACCTTCAAAGCATCATTCTGGATAGAGACAGAGGAGCTTTCTTTTTTGGTGATAAATAAAGATTCACAAACATAACTTCAACTCTGTTGCAAATATGAGATCAATTATAAAATATAACTTTGATTTCTTTATGCTACTCGTGATTGAATTTTGCAAATTGCTTTTTATTCAATAAGAACAGAGCATTGTGTGACAAGACAAAGGGCCTGTGTAGATGAATTATTATTGTTATCATAATTATTACAAACTTAGTCAACCAAATCATCATTACCACTCCATTTAGGTAAAGTGGATATTTCATTACTGAACAGTTGGTGGTTAATGTGCATTTAATGGCAGTTAATGTGATTGTTGAGGTCATAATAGATCTAATTAACAACATGTCTAACAATGACCCAATACAGGCCTGTGCAGACGAGCTGCTTGTGCTTGACTATTGTCAGGGGCTTCAAGTGTCTGTCTGTGTTGAAATGTTGGGAACCTCTTCTCTCTTGCGTACCCCACTGACCTAGATTTCAATTGTTTTCTGCCTGAAACAATGGGAGAAATGGTTTCATAACCGAACACAATACCTGGGTGTTATTCAACACGATTGTTGTTACGGTTCTCATTGCGGTGATTTTGTGCTGAGCATTGGGTGTTTTCTTTATGTAACCTGCTCAAACAGCCAGCCAATGACGAGCCCATACACTGCACAATAAATCTCTTCAAGATGGTCCAACAGATGATTGTGTGTTCACATGAATTTCTGCAGCACAGTTTATCCAGTCACTGCTCTTTCAAACACAAGCACCAGCTTCTTATATGAATTTATTAATCTTTCTCACATCAAATCTTATTCTCCCAAGACATACCTAAGTGTTATAACATGAGAGACAGCTGTCACCTGATTCTGAAAAAAAAAAAAAAGACCTTGGTTATGAGCTTATTTGTCTCTGCTTCCTCCTATTTACTAGGAAGGTTGCTAACTTAATCTGAAATTGAGGATTGTTAAACAACATAATTGTAATTTTCTTATTTTAGGGCTCATCCTAAAAAAATGTTACACTGTTACACCTCTGTGTGTTACAGGTAGAATTGGGGGAAACCTCTTATATATACTGTCCACCTATCAAAGAATTAAAAGTGGCATTAGAACAGCATAAAACAGAAGCAAAGACACAAAAATAACATGAGAAAACAAACAAATACACAATAAAAATGAAAATAAAATGAGATAGAAAAATTCTAGAGAAAGACGGTTGCAATGCAGTAATGAGAGGCCTCAAATCCATTCAAGGAAATAAAAACGCTGCGTGGAATTAATAGCTTAAGTTGCACATTTAAGATTGTCAGAAAGTTGATTTTCATCTATGATCTGCACAGTAACTAGAAGCAAATTTGCCCTAATTACTTCTGACTCAGGACAATACTGAGGATCTAAGAGACCGACTGGGTTTATATTTATGAAGCAGATCATCCTAAGGTTGTTAAGAGATTTAAACAACTTTTACAGATACATCATGTCCCTGAATTAATACTGCAAAAAATTATATAAAATAGGCCATTTCCAACAATTCACTAATGCATCACAAGTTTGCATTATTTACAATAGTTTCAGTTTTTATGGCTTAAGATGTCACCAAAAATGCTCAAATAAAAGGTGTGCACAACCTTTTGGCCAGCAGTGTTACTGTTGGAAAAGAGTAGATAGGTAGAACATCACAGCTTTTTTTTTTTAGATAGAAACAGGCAGGCGGAGGAGAAAAGAGAGGCAGAGTGCTCCATGCTTGGTGGATAGATGAAGCCATAGTGAGCAGAAGGCAAATTAATCAAAGGACATCAAAGGAAAATGGATTGAGGGAGAGAAGGAATGAAAGAGTGCCGCCCGTTTGTCCCAAGCCGTTCCCGCTCCGCTCCGCCTGAGCTTGCTCTCAGATCTCAGGGCCATTGTGCCGCACGGGTGCATGGAGGGGGCTGGGGCACAATGCACACACAACAAAACATACACACACACTGACAACAAATATCTGAAAGAAAGGGTTGAAGAAAAATATAATTTTTTCATCATGTGTAATTCTGTCTGACCTGTTTTTGTTTCTCATCTGTGCACATTTGCAGTTGCGTGCAGTTTTTTTGTTTGTTTTTTGAGTTGGCTGCACAAACTGACTGAAACATAAACACACAACACAAAAACGCTCTCCAACACGTACTGTATGTTGTTGTCAGTGTGAACTCTGCTGTCATTGCTGGCTTGTGGCAGCAGGGATCGGCTCTCTTTGATATTGCCCTGCTGGATTTAGCCGCCACTCTTTTTATTGTTTGGCCAGTTAGTTGGCTCAAAGTTGACTCCAATTTGTGCTTCTCCTTTGGGTTACTGGTCGGGACAGACTTCTTTCTGTGTCCACGCAGACTGTGACCATCCCTGTGTCTGTTGCCTGTGAATGTACAAAACATCTTGTGTACATCACTTTATACCTGGATCACTTTTTGCCGATATTTTTACTATCCAATGTGGTTGTATACTGTAAAATTATTATGCACAGTAGAATCACATCTGGCTTTTGTGTCTTGCAAGAGAAAATGTGTCCTTGAATATGTGCATATATGAGTTATGGTGAGTAAACAAACGTGGTCTGACACATTATATACTGTCAGGTCTTGCACACAGAGCTGCGTAATCAATTTATGTTAAGTACTCATCTTTTCTACTTTAAAATCATGGTAGACAGGCAGATGATCTCTTTTCTCCAGCACACACAGAAGCCACTGTTTTGGCTCAATACACATTGATTGTAAAAAAACTAAAAATCTGAGGTTCTTTACAGCAGAATGACACTTTGGATGAACATTCATGATTTAGTGTGATGAAAGTTTTAAAATGCAAAGTCCTCCTAAATCTCAATTTGTCCTCATACATAAAATCAACTTAGTGAACTTAATGAGATCCTAGCTTTTAGTTACATTCAGCTTTAGTAAAACAGGGAATGGTTGTAATGCTTCACGTTTACTATAATGTTTTTCACATGGGTAGATCTCACATGATGTATGTATGGTGTAAGGTGAAATACTACTCTAACTACACACATTAATCTTTTTTAGATGTAAGGATTTAGACATCTATCAGCACTTGTGTTGTGTGGCATTTTCACTTTTTTCTATAAAGACAATATGAATGTGTATTATTTAATCAGAAGGATAAACAATTTGTCTCAGGTAATATGTCAGTTTAACTTTTGTTTCAGCGGGTGCAGTGACAAATTCGGATTTGTTTGATGAATGATTTCTGACGTACTTTTAAAAATACACCATGTTCATTTCTTACCGTATCTTTATGTAACAAAAGCAGAGTTCAGCAGAGAAAGACAAAAGTGATGTGAACTGACAATATTTTAATGGGGGGGATAAAAGACTGTAAGTGATCAATGGAGGCGGCGGCCAAGTGATGCCCAGGGGACGGCTTTGATGTGGGCATCCTCAGAGGGACGCCGGGGACAATGCCCTCTTTGAGGGGCATGCAGAATGGCAGACACTCACACTCTCTCTCTCACACACTCTGTCACTCAACCTCCCTCCATCTCCTGCTCGCTCCACTCACGCTGCGACTCGATTCAGACACTCGTTGACGTCCCTCTCTCGTTCTACATTCCTCTACACCAGTGTCACATCAGCCCATATCCTTATCTGCATAACTTTCTCCCTCTTCCTCTCACATTAATTAATTCAAACAACACCCCCTTCCCTGCCGCCCAGCCAATCACTCCTCTGTCCCGTTATCCCCCCTCCCTATCTGTATCTCTCTCTCTCTCCCTCTGTCTCCTTTCATAGAACCAAACCTCTTTGTAATGTCCAGCCTTGGCAAGTTGCGCCCGATTTGCTGTCACAGTCTTAATGAATTCATCTGTTTGTGTATTGGCCATGGGAGCATTTCTCCCTCCTCCCTCCCTCACACTCTCTCTTTCCTACCCCCCACCCTCCCTCTTACTGGTGTTCCGCTGGGGGCTCTATATATACCAGGGACCACTCCAGGCACCTATTGTTCCTCTAAGTAAACTTACAGACAGATGCCCTGCACCACAGTGTGGGAGAGAGTCCAAAGAGTCAGGAGGAAGGAGACAGTTAGCGATTGCAGAGAGCAACCAGACAATAAAGATCTGGAAACACTGCAGGCAAGCCTCATCTCCAGCACCTTTGCATCCTCTTCACTCATTTTGTGTGTCTGCTGCCCGTCTGCTTGTTGTCACTTCGGAGTGGAGGTCTGATGTTCTGACACCATGCTGCTGCTGATATCACTGCTGCTTATGGGACTCGACTGCTTGCCGGGAGCCCCAACGGGTCGAGAGGTCTACAGGATGCCCCAGAGTACGCTTAAAGGTAATTTTTCTAAATTAACACAATTTTTGTGTGTATGTGTGTTTAAATTATGGGTATATGTGTTAAGAGTAGTGAGAACAGTACCTGTCAGTAACTATATACAGCACGTCAAGGTTTATTAGATTTTTTTATATATCTTAGATATATATTTATATATATGTTTTAATTTAATGCATCGTAGTGACAACCCTGCAAACAAACACTGGTGATTCTGCAATGCCCCAAAAGCATTAATATCTCTCTAGGAGCTAAGAGGACAAAACATAACATACTATTACTTTAAACTTGAGAGTGTCATACACCGATACTGACACATGTATAAATATTGGAATTTTTGTTTTTGCTATGAGTTTACTTTGTTGTTTAAGTTGGATGATTACCGATCTCCTCCCATACATGCAGAATATGTTTTGGTGTTTTACTAATGAGCAGCAGGTGTCTAACCTCAAAAGAAGTAATACAACACATTTTTTCACACTGTGCAGTTCAGCACTCGTCTTCTAAGCAGAACAAGAATAGAAATATTACCACTTGTGTTTTTTTTCTTTTTTCGCCTACATTGCACTTTCTCTGGCAGGCTTGTCACAGAGCTACTGCAGAGAAACCTTGAAATTCTGCAGTGGAGCACAGTGGTGAGGGACCTATGCCCCTCTCTAGTTGAAGTGCTGAGTACAGCAGGCCCTTCATACAAACGGCTGGTGATGGTAGTGTGTGTTTGGAGTGTTTAGAACAAGAGACTTGGGGTCCCTAGAGCTGCCAGCCCGTGCCCCTACGGCCTATCCCTGCCCGTCAGCCTCTGCCAGCTCAGCCCTGGCCTTCTAATTAAGTCTTCAATCAGCATTGTTGTTGTTAGTGGCCTATCCTGTGATGTGCTGCGGCACAGAGGGGGGTTGGCGGGTTGGCGGCCTGATTGATATGTGTCTGCAGAAGCCTCACAAGCGCGCTGAGCGTGAGCTAGCTTCCCCAACATGCTGCCAATGAGCTCAAAGAGCAGCATGAGAAAAAGGGGGCTACTCACACACATACCAGAAAGCTGTACCAATTCATGCTAATGCTCACATACACACAGTGTTCCCACAGCAGCGACCTAGAGATCCTTTCTAGTAGTATGTTGATACATTTTTCCTTTCAAAATTCTCAGAATATTGTCATACACAGATATTTTTATATCATCATGTAGTTGTGGTCAAGATATGCCCTTACCAAGACAATTGTAATGGAGACATTACTATAAATTCATCTTTGACATTGTACTGCAGTTCTGAACTGGACGACATATACACTAATACAATATATATGTGTCGTTTTATGTGTCTCCTATTCTCTCTCAGCATATTTCGTCTTCTCCTTCCATAACTTGTCTCACATCTTAGTGCTTTTTTAAGTATTTAAAGTTTTCTGTTCTTTCTTTTCTCTTTCTTCCTGTCGTCTCTTACAGCCCTGTCTGATCGTGGCACTGTGGTTCTAGAGGCAGCCATGACCAGTGCCCTGTCCGCTCTCGAGCGTGCATCATCTGAGAGAAGTAGGGCTGAAGCAGGCTGCCGGGGCTGTGTTCCCTGTTTGTTTCAGGACTGTGGACAGCTGTCGGGCTCCTGCTGTAAGTAAAATATGACTCTTCTTGCCCTTGTCTCCTCTCCTGTATTGCCAATGAATGCTTTCTTAGTATGTCTATAACTTTCATATCTCCTCTTCTGACAGTGTCTCCTGCCAGTGCTGTATCAGAGCCTAGCTGTGATGTAATCAGTAAGGCCCAGAAGCTTCAAGATGAAGCTGAGCGGAGTTGGGCTCTGAGCCAGGCCTGTGCGTACTATCAGCATCGCTGCCCACCTGGTGAACTGGACAAGGAGAGCTGCATCAGGATCATGGGTGAGAGTTGCAGTGCCCGTGTCCTCCAGTGCAGCCTGCTTAGCACAATGCAGAACCTGGAACCGGCAACACAGACGCATGCACAGGGTGAGGGGATAATAAGCATTCATGCATTCATACAGAATATCCTTCTTTCTCTTTCAGTGAGGTCAGCAAAGAGGCTCCAGTACTCAATGTTTTTCTACAAAAAGACGATTTTGCTACTTTTTTGACCATGCGTGTCTCTGTCCCAGCAGCAGTGTGTGGTCAGAGGTCATCCACGGTGCAAAACATTACACAGCCTCGCTCCCGGATTGTGGGCGGCTCTCCTGCTCCTCCAGGCAGCTGGCCCTGGCTGGTCAACCTTCAGCTAGATGGTGGTCTGATGTGTGGAGGAGTTCTGGTGGACAGCTCCTGGGTGGTCACTGCTGCTCATTGTTTTGCTGGGTGAGTGTGTGTCTTTGTATGTGAGAAAAATAAGACCTTTGATTTGTCTAAAGCATTTCAGAATATTATACTCCTCTCACTCCCGGTTTGTCTTTTCTGACCTCAACAGCAGCCGTAGTGAGAGCTACTGGACCGCCGTGGTAGGGGAGTTCGACATCACCAAGACTGACCCTGATGAGCAAGTTCTTAAAGTAAACCGCATCATTCCTCATCCTAAGGTAACAATCCATATATATGTATATATATGTAGTACAATAAGGATGATATAGTACCAGTACCTTGGTCAACAACCAGATCAATCTGTCTTCAAGTCATTCAATCGATCAAACTTTCTCCACATCCTGCAGTTCAACCCAAAGACGTTTAACAACGATATAGCCCTGGTGGAGCTGACATCCCCAGTGGTCCTGTCCAACCGTGTCACCCCAGTGTGTCTCCCCTCTAGCATGGAGCCCCCTACTGGCAGTCCATGTCTGGTGGCAGGCTGGGGCTCCCTCTATGAGGGTAAGTGGGAGATGATTGACATGTATTTGAATTTTTCCTTTTTGACAGAATATGCAATATCATATAACATGGTGCATTTTTCTGTGTGTTCTCTACAGATGGCCCATCTGCTGACGTGGTAATGGAGGCCAAGGTGCCTTTACTGCCTCAGAGTACCTGTAAGAGTGCACTTGGCAAAGAACTGGTCACCAACACTATGTTGTGTGCTGGCTATCTCTCTGGAGGCATAGACTCCTGTCAGGTGGGCAGAACAACTTAATTTTCTTTTGTTTTACTTGGAAATTGTCTTCAGTTACTGAATTTAAATACCTTCAATCCACTGTATGTTTTAGGAACTAAATGTCCTATAAACAGTCCACAGATTAGCTTTTTTTTGTAAATGTTTGGTGGATTTTCTGTCATCTGTAGGGAGATTCTGGAGGCCCCCTGATCTACCAGGACCGAATTTCAGGTCGGTTCCAGCTTCACGGCATTACTTCCTGGGGAGATGGCTGTGGGGAGAAGGGCAAGCCAGGAGTCTACACACGAGTGTCTGCTTTCTCTGACTGGATTCAGGCTGAGATACAAAGTGAGTTTCAAGTAACAATAAAACACCATGGGAACCCAAATATTTAGATGCACAACATATGTCTAAGTGTTAAAATACTATTTACAATGCAACAATGTATGGCGCTTGTCTTTTAGAGACATTTGGAAGCAGGGAGCCCACATGTCCAGAGCTTCTGAAGACAACAGAAATGACAGAGGAGGAACAGAAATCTGAGTTCAGCTCTCTCTGTCGTTTCTATACCTTGACCTGCCCCCCTGATCAGTCTGCCAGTGCTTGCAGCCAAATGGCCGAGAACAAGTGCCTCACCCGCTTCAAAAAATGTCGTGAGTACACTTATTCAAAAGCTCTGCTTGGTGGTTAGAGAACAAAAACTAAATTATGGTGCTTTGAGGTTATTCACTAGAGGTTTCTAATCTGTTTCTCACAATCTGCCATCTAGAGTTGCGTTCCTTCCTGCAGACCCTGTTGGACTTGCTACAGAGGGCAGAGGACTACATCAGGGACAAAGTGGACTTGACCTTCTTCACCCAGACTTTGCCACAGCTGGTAGAGCACATCTACAGCACTGCTTTTACCCACACAAGAGAGAGGAGGGACCTGAGCCTGAGCCACGGTCTCACACAGATTGAAGGTACATGACTGACAGTTGACATTATTCCATCTTCTGTCCAAGCTTAATTACAAGCTCAATGACCATGCAAACACTCATTCACTTCCAGCAGTGTTTTGCAGTACAAAAGGTGCATTGTTATATTAAGACAATGTATTGTTGGTCACTATTGTAACAGGTGTTGTATGACTTGCAGAACAGCTAGGTGGAGCTGTGGTGCCAACAGAGGAGGGTCCTTCTCCAGCACGTCCAGCCTTATTCAGAGAAGTGGGACCCTCAGTGGATGACTGGGAGAAATATCTGAGAAACATGGCGGAGGACCTGGACAAACAACACGCTGACACATCCTTAGACATTTCCTCTGCACCAACAAGACAGGAGAACCACCTTTTCTTACAGGTAGAACATTCGTTGTATTTCTAGATGATGTTGCATCACATTAACCCCAACCCTATCACATCACATTATTTTGACGTATTCCCAGCACAATCTGATGTTTGAATATTCAGAAATACTTTGAAAAGTGCACAGCTATCTTAAGATGATCCCCCACAAAGGAGTTACAGCAGCACATAATAAGTACAGATAAATCTAGAGTAGTAGTGGTGAGGTTTGTTGATTAGGTTTTTATATAAGCACAGAAATGATACTTCTTTCTTCTTTCTAGATTCTTTCTTTTTTGAAAGGCAATTATAAAATATAGGATGTCACTAAAGCAGATGTAGACATGACATTAGGCATAATGTTTTGATGTGAATTTCTTTGAGGCTAAACAACTATACTTTTACATGTCATCTCCAGACAGAGGATTCGTCAGTGCATGAGCTGGAGGGAGAATTTCGATCTGTAATCTCGGCTCTGCACTCCAAATTGGACTCCCGAGCTGCTCCTCCTATTCTGCACTTGGACACGTTCTATCTCCAGGAGGAGTCTCCCAACAGTCCCCATTTTCCTTCTTCTTCTACTGCAGCACTAGACCACAACGAACCCTCCTCCTATTCCTCCCAGAAATCCCAGCAGCCGTGGTCACTTCTAATAGCCCTGATGAATGAATTTCAGAAATTAAGGACACAAGATGAAATCGTGACAGAAGATGTGTCACAAAGTGAAACCTTGTCTGATATAGATGCTTCTCGTGACATTGAATGGACCGCCACTTCTGAGGATTTTACTTTTGTTGAGAATGAAGACAGAGCCGAATTAAAATCTTCAGCGTTACCGCTTCCTGTGCAGTCAACAACTGTCGTCCAGCCGGTCACTGAGAGTGCTCACACTGAGGCGACTGCTGACCCCAGACAAACCGTACATGCTGTAAAGACTTTAAGTCTTCACAGGAAATACAGGAGCCTTCTTCACAAGAGGCAGATACCTGGGACCAGTGGGAAAAGTATGTTCCAGTTCTCACACACTTATAAAAAACACTCTTGTAATTACACTCCATGTAATATTTGGTCATGGGTAAATGTTATTTCTTAAATTAAATGTTTTTGTTTGTTCCTGTAGTTTGTCCTGGAGTTAGAGAGTCCTCACAGCAAGTCAGCCAAGTCAGAGACACTTACAGATGGGTCTTAAACATCCCACGCAAGAACCTACACATGAATTTCCAAGAGGTAAATAATCATTTAAGAAAGAGAAATTAAGTGAATGTGCACTGGTAAAAAGGATTTTTTTACTTGTGTATTAATCATCTTTCTCTGTCTCTCTGCTCGCTTGCTTCACTTTCGTTCAGGTTTTAGTTGATCTGAGTTCCAAGAACGATCGAGGACTTTACCAGGCTCGAGTCAAAGCAACAGTGGGAGGACGTCCTTTGACCTTCTACAGTCTTGTGGGCCTGGAGAATGAGTCATTCTACCGCAGTGTGCCAAGGATCATTGCTTTGGCACTGGAGGCGCTGAAGACTTAACTTTATCATAACAGTAAGAAGAATAAAAGAAAGACTGAGAGATGCACAAAGAGACCTGTTTGAAACGCACCAGAAACCCCCTCGTCATGAGACAGAGAGACGTACATAAAACGCACACTCGCAAAACTTTTTCTTCCGTCTCCTCTGAAAATCATTATTTTGTTTTCTCAATCTGAGAGTCTGACTTTGGCTCTGAATGAAAACACAGCCATGAATGTATCAATCAAACTATCGACCACCCATCATGCCACAGGACTTTTTTTGTATGTGGTTGGAGACGCAGCCTTGTCTAACTTATGAATCTGTACAAAATTATAAGTTATTCATGTTGTCTTTTGCAAAGGTTGAGCCTCTTGTGAAGCACACAGACTATATATATTATTCATGTTCTTACTTTATTCTTACCATATTTATTTGTATAGAGAAAAGCATTTGTATTTTTGTAAAAAAAAAACTAAAAAAACAATAAATCTATATATAATAAAATGGTTATTAATGGTATTGCATATTGTGCTGAATGTTAATCTATGATTATATAATGTTAGATTTAAGTGAGATATTCAAATAAGCTGACAGTCATGTTGCTAATCCTGCAGTATTTTGCTGCTGGTGTACAGCCATTCTGCCGAGACCCAAACATACTCCCGAGACAGGTTTTCAATGCTGACTGGTTCCTCTTGAGACCCCAGATTGACCTCAGACCCTTTAAGGGTACGCTTTCCCATCAACACAGCAGCTGCTGCACTGTGGTGACCAATACCTCCCACCTTCTCCCTGTCTTCACTCCTTATTTCCAGGACGGGGGAATTGTAACTGGACACAGAACTCAACTGACCTTTAAGGCCTCTTATTGTCTGATCTGAGTCAGAGCAATGCAAGTAAAACAACTGTCACTTGAGGAAGTGACACTCTGGATTCGTAGACAAGTGTTGACTTTTGTCCCCCCTCGCTGTGGTTGCCATGTTTCAGCCACTGATAGGCTGAATGATCCCAAATAAACCAAAGCAACTAAGTCCAAGCGCTAAAAGATATACAGGGATATGTGTGTAACAGCTGAGTAAACATACACACACACACACATACCTCTGTTGCAACACATCGACTCCTGCCTATGGCTTGTGTGTTTATGTGTGTGTGAGAAGTGTGCCAAATCATGGCAGGAAGTATTTTTGTGACGCGCACACACACATGGTAAAGAAATGCCATAAATGTGCTACCAACCTCCACAGGGCCCGGTCAGTCATCTCAGAGGGTGTGCTGTAAATGGGTGAGACTTATCACCTGTTTTCTTGTCCACTGTACGGCTCTTTCAACTTTCTGGCTTACAGACACACACAGTGTTGCTGCTGTCTCCAACTTTTTATTCTGTCAGTCTGCAGATAAACATCTAACCATGGCTTCTAATGGGAAAAATAGCTTATTATAGATCACTGCTGTGCTAAATATATATTACTTTGTTCACGTGGATGTCTGAATGACATAGCCAGGTGGACTGAACACACTGCTTTAATGGTGTACGTTGACACCGGGGGGCAGCCATGTACTGTACTGAGTACAATGCCTAAACTATGTGCATGTCATGTTCCCAGTGTGTGTGTGTGTGTGTGTGTGTGTGTGTGTGTGTGTGCGTGCGTGTGTGTGTGTGTGTTGTGACAGCTGGTTATGCAGTACTGGAAATACACTCTTGAATTTAACTCTAACAATCATCAACCCCCCCAACAACACCCAACCCATTCCTCTAAACCTTAACCCTCCCATCAGCCCGAGCCTCGACTTTTTCTGGGAAAACACACACACACACACACACACACACACAAAACGAGTGCCAGCATCAAGTAGTGCCCATGTGTATCAGCTCAGTGATAATATCTTCGTCTGGGAGTACAAACACACATATTAATGGATTCTGGACCTCCGCTCTCTCTGTCGCTCTTCGTAAGGGTGTTTATGATTTCTGCCACAGGTAGGAACGCTGGCTTATCAAACCTGCTACCACATTTGGAAGAAATAATCTTGTTAGTTTCTGTTGCTTTGCACGGTGTGGTGTGAATTTGTCTGATTGTCAGATTTATATTGAATTAAGTGCAACATAAATGTATATATAAATAACCATCCAGCTGTAATAAAGTGAATTATTAATAGTTTGAATAGAACATAGAACTTTTTACTCATCAGTAGCAGGGAAATGTTCAACTATTCTGTGTGTGCTCTGAAGTACAATCCATTGTTTGTATGGGAAATCAAAGACTTGCTGATTTCAGTTTCACACAGGTATTTGCTGTGATATTCAATACAAAGGGTTTAAAATTACTGTAATACTAGACACCAAACAAGCACTAGCAGCACTTGTTTGTGGTTGGTAATTTTGCCAACTGTGCCAAAAAGCCACTTATAGAGGTCTTCAGCTTGCTTTAGTTAGTTTGCTCACTCAAACAGGTTTGTCTTACACTTCATGAAATGTGTTTTTACAAAATTTTAAAATACATAGACAGAATATTTCGTATTTATTTCTGTTCCGGTGTATTCGAACAAAGTCTCTTGTTATTAAAAAATGGAGAGTGTGTTATCAAATACAGGCCGGCTAAGAAGGTGATCAACACTAAGTACACTAAGGATGAGCTGGAGTACCAGGAGGTGGTCGTCTTCTTCATCTGCTGAATGGAAATACATAGAAACAATGTTTCTTCTTTATTTCTGTGGAGTCCAACAAAGTCTACTGGAAGTTAAACTGAGATCGTTATTTGAAAAGGTCATGAACTCATGACCTTTACAAGCTTACAGCTCCAAACAATGGGTCCTACATTTCCCATAATGCAGCAGCATCATTAATCATGCCCACATCTTTTACCTTTACACCTCTGACAGCAAAAATAACCCTGCTGACATCATTATGATATTGATTTTGGTAACCTCTCCCCAGAGCCACAGGAGACATTATACAGCTGTATTTGATCACTGTATACATCTTTATTTTTGCTATACTCACACTGTTTACACTGTTCATACTTGTTATATTGCTACATTTACACTGTAAATCTTTCATATTTGCCATACTTTTCTAGATCTTTTTATACTGTATATATTTTATATTTCTTGTTTATTGCTTGTTTGCACCAGGGAAATGAGGGAAACAGTATTTCAATTTTCTGTATGTTCTGTACAGTGGCAGTGATGATTGACTTGACTTGACTTGACATGATGGGAAATATGGACTTAATATTTAAAACTGATGGAGTGTCCCTCTACTTGAGTTTGGTGTCTCTTGTTTTAGTCTTTCATATTATTGTCTTGGCCTGACCTCTGTGCGGTTTGTCTGCAGCTTCAGCAGTCAACCTTGAGGGGGAACTCTTCAAGGATTTGATGAGGGGCTACAACAAGAACGTCCGACCCATGGAGAAGAGTGGTGACATCACTCAGGTGGACATCAAGATGACACTCACCAACCTCATCTCTCTTGTGAGTCAAGTTCAGTCTGGTGTTTTTGATGAGTTACCACTGTGAGTTAACACTGTTAATTAAACTATTCTCACAGAATGAAAAGGAGGAGGCCCTGACGACGAGCGTCTGGATAGAAATGGTAATTTTACACTTTGCAATGATTTAACATAGTATATTTGCAAGACATGGGCCAAAATCACACACATAGTTTTTCTGTATCTAGCAATGGTGTGACTACAGGCTCAGATGGGACCAACCACTCAGGTCAGCTCTGTATGGGAACATCACCTCTGAGCTGCGAGTCCCGTCCAAAAGCATCTGGCTGCCAGACGTTATATTGGAGAACAAGTGAGTGTCTAACCATTGGGGACACATTGTTTTTAAAAAATAAATGAAGTAAAAGACTCCTAGAAAAAAAGTATTTATTGTAAACATGACATTTAGACAAACATTCATTTAGGTAGATTTAGCCGATAGGGCCTATAATAGCATGAAGATTTGTGCAAGTGAAGTGCATCAATGCTTTTAACAAGCACACCTTTAATATTACAATGTAGTATGCATATGTACAATGTAAAAACAATGCGTCAACAATGTGTGTGAGTTTAAATAGACCGGCAAATGTCTGTTTCCCTCTGCCCTGACCTGTGCACAGTGTGGATGGACAGTTCGAGGTAGCATATTACTGCAATGCACTGGTGTCTCCTAATGGATGTGTGTACTGGCTGCCTCCTGCCATCTACCGCAGTGCGTGTGCCATCACTGTCAACTACTTCCCCTTTGACTGGCAGAACTGCACCATGGTCTTCCGGTGAGTAGAAACGGGATGTGTTTGAAGTTCTAGTATGAAAATGTTTAGGTTCAAAATATCTCTCAAATTTGTTGTCTTGATGACAAAGATCTTAAGTTACCTGCTGTTACAAATTTTGCAGTAATTTAGAATTTAGTGAAAGAAAATAGTGTTATAGATATATTAATACCTACGTATTAGTTACGTATTAGTCCCATAGTAATAATTATACCGGTGATGCATAATGGAGAACAAGGTGCAGGTGTGTTGTCTGATTTGAGCCATTTTAGCTTAAACATTTAGTTCAGCTCCACCAGTTATAACCCAGCAATATACAGAAGACTTTCAAACAAATTACTTTGTTAAATTTAAAAAATTCACAGACTTTTGTTGGTGGCTAATTTAATTTCTAATCGGGTAGGGATGCTTTCGGAAACTTGGACATTTGACCCTCAATTCACTTGTCTGGATTCTTTGTGTTTCAGTAGCATTCACAGCCTCCAACCTGCAACAATTCTCCCTCGCGGCCCCTTTTCACTCTGCTGTCTTGTAAAATTAAATAAATGGCTGTGTTTGTTGCCGTGACAGACCATATTTCTTCTCCAGCTCCCGGACTTACAGTGCTAATGAGATCGAATTGCATCTCAAAGAGGAGGATAACCACACATTGGAGTGGGTGGATATTGACCCGGAGGCTTTTACAGGTAAGCAACATTTAAATAATCAAAATAAAAAAGAATCACTATGACTATCTAAATGTGCTTCTGCATTTTAAAACAGAATGAAAGACTCTAATTTTGGTGTTGTTAGAAAATGGAGAGTGGGTTATCAAACATAGGCCAGCTAAGAAGGTGATCAACCATCAGCACACTAAGGATGAGCTGGAGTACCAAGAGGTGGTCTTCTTCCTTGTCATCCAGAGAAAGCCCCTCTTCTACATCATCAACATCATCGCTCCCTGTGTGCTCTTCTCATCCCTCTGCCTCCTTGTCTACTACTTACCTGCCAAAGGTCTTTGTCTTCATTTTGTGTACCCAAAAGCCTAATCTCAGATAGTCAGACCTCTGTCATATCAAATCTCATCCAAGTCTGGAGGAATCTTGTAACTTAGACATCATCACGATTTTCTCAAGACCTTCATGAGACTGATAACACAGAGGTTTGGCTCCATGAGTCTCACAATAAGTCATTAGTATCTGTTTTCATAAACACAAACCCTCACTACTACTGACTGAATATTGGTTTGAGTTTCCAGCTGGTGGTCAGAAGTGCACCATGTCTATTGCCACCCTTCTGGGCCAAACTGTGTTCCTCTTCCTAATCGCTAAGAAGGTTCCAGAGACTTCGAGGGCAGTGCCTCTAATTGGCAAGTAGGTTCATGTGATCGCCTTAAGATTTCAGTCCAACCTCTGCTGATCTGAAACAGTTTTAAAAAGATGTGTTGAATGATATATTTGAACATTTGACTGCAGGTATTTGATGTTTGCGATGTCAGTGACCACCATGGTAGTGATGAACTGTGTGATAGTCCTCAACGTCTCCCTGAGAACTCCAAACACTCACATAATGACAGACAAAGTCCGAAAGGTGAGACTGTGGCCAAACCAAACTATTTCCTTCTCTCAATCTAACTTCCATTAGGAAGCTACTGAATGAACATACTGTGAAGTCAACACATGACTGTTTGCCACTGGATTAACCCCTGACCCTGTGTCCTTTTCAGATTCTTCTAAACATCCTGCCTCGGCTGCTGAGGATGCAGATGCGACCCTGGACACCGAACAGCACCTTAGGAACCATAAACGGTGAAACTCTGGCTACGCACAAGAACGGTGTGCTTTTGGTCCCCTGCCGACGACGCAGCTCCATGACTCTCATTGTCAAGGCGGAGGAATATGTGATGAAATGTGCCCGGTCTGAACTTATGTTTGCCAGACTCAAAGAAAGAAACGGATTGATGAAATCAGTATTAGAGAAGCTACGTAAGTAATTGAATGAGTTCACATGTACTAAAGTGCACATGAAAGTGTGTTTAGCCTTGTAAACACATGAATATCTGGCCTGTTTTGTACACAGATGATGGGCTGGAGGGGGGTACAGCTGAGCACCTCAGTACCAGTCTGGCAAAGGCCTCTCCAGAGCTGAAGAAGTGTGTGGCCTCCTGCAAACACATAGCTGAGACTGCAAGGCAACAGAACAACTTCCAGAATGTAAGCTCTACATTTTCACATAGTCTCATCTTCTCAAGTTTGAATCAACATCAGTTTTAATAATAATCTCTCCTTTTTCTATCCACAGGAGAATGAAGAGTGGTTCCTGGTTGCCCGGGTGATCGACAGGGTTTGCTTTATTGTCATAGCGCTGGTGTTTTTTATCGGCACAATCGGGATCTTCTTGATGGGCCATTTCAACCAACCTCCCTCCTCACCTTTTATTGGGGATCCCAAGAAGTATCTCCCACCAATAAACAATCTCACTGATCTAACTGAGACAGACTTCTTGGGATGAACCAAGAGAAAATCTCTGGATTTTATACCTTATTATCCCTAAAGTGGAAATCTCATGGCATCCCTTTCGTCAGTGATCTTTCACTAATGACTGGGACACAGAGAGGATGGAGAAGATACATACAGCTGTGTGTAATGTGGGTCTGTGGACGATAACAAACTCAAAAACTCTTGTTTATGGTGATAATGGGTCCACTGTGGTTGCCACGCTTGATCTGTGATGACATGTACTGGTATCAGCTGTGACTGATTGTTTGGGGTTGTTGCCAGCTCAGTGTTTGCTATAAGTTTACTTTTTCACCTGCTGTGACTTTGATAAAACTCAAGGCCATCGTGATTAACTGCATGAGCCAAATGTGCCAAAAGGAAGTTTTTATCAATAAAAGTACTACTGTAATCCTGTGATTGCACACTGTCGGAAATTTCTTAATCCTCCTGTGTTTGGCACCTTTTTCGAGGCAGATAGAGAGCACTGACACCCCCAAAACACAGACCCAGTGCACAGTCCCCCACCCCTGGAAGCAGGATTTCAATTACATGGCTGAGTGGTGCCTTTCTAACCCAACAAAAGGCAGATCCGGCTGGTTGGGATGGAAACGGAGACAGGGGGTGAGACAGAGCCGGGAGACAGGAGTGGGAGTGAGCTCTCACACACAAAGCCAAACATTACTACACACAAACACACAGAGGTGGTAAGGAGGTTTGCCCCCTCCTCATCATGACAACTCATGGATGTTTGCTTGGTATCTTCCTTCTCACAGTTAGATTATGAGAGTCTGTAGGTACCTGGAGGTTGAGCACAGATGGTAAGCAAGAGACTTTTAATGTTCTTTTTTGCTATTTTCTGTCTTTAGTTTAATAGAATACCGGTAAAATGCTAAAGAAGATGTTAACCTTTGGGCACATGTTGTACTCCTTTAGCAATCACTATCTGTCTATCTGTCTATATGCAGGACTCAAAGTAGGGCTTCATCATAGTACCATGATCATCTGTTATGTTGTGGAGGAATATACAGTGTAGCTGCAGAATGGGACCAGACTGTGCAAGTCGACTGAGTGTGATGTGAATAAAAAGGAGGCCCAGTCTGGCTGCTGTGATGAAATCACTTTAATGTTTAAATTGGTGCCAGAGAAGTGTCTGAACTTGCTGACCTGCTGTAAGGAAGTTGTTTTTGTTAAACCTTTCCCAGTGAATTAAGGCGTTAACTCAAAAGATAATAAGTCTTCATTTCATAGAAATGTATTTCATTTGTATTTGTATAGACAGATATTAATATTTTTAAACTCAAAAGCATATGCTGAATTATTTTTAAACCATCTTGTCCTGTGGTTCTCACAAGGGATCAAGAGGATTCCAGATTTCTGTTTTTAAAATTATAATTATGACTTGTCTAATCTTTGCTTATTGTCTATATTTGAATTGGACTTTGCACTGAGAATTTTGTGTCAAAACTACTATTTGCAAGATCAAGGGAAGTGAAAGTCACTGCTCACGACTGTGTCACAAGTAGGCATTATATTGTATTAAGAGTTAAAAAAAAACAGGCTGATCTGGTCTACCAGCTCCCATTACATGCTCCCTTAATTTTATTTCATTCAATTTAATAAACATTACATGTATCCGGCTCCATCTGGCACCGCTTATAGTTGTTGATCAAGTAAGACTGTTTTACTCAGAGACAGAATTTTGTAATTTAATCTGCAAATGTAATGTTTAGAATGACTGCAATGGAAGCTATTGAACTCAATAAGGACAATTTAAGTATTCAATAAGTCAGTCAGTTTATAGAGAGCCAGGTCTCATCATAACAAGTCAGATCAATCTTATTGTCCACACATATACATAATCGAACCCAGAACCTTCTTGTGCACAGTGCATACTCACAGTACAACATATAGTTAGTTGCCTGACTGTTGGTCAATATTATGTAATTGCAGAGTTCCACATATATTTTCAGTTTTACACCATGTCAGCTGTGACCAATCAGCCTCTTCCCTTTGACCGACTGGAGCGAGAGAAGCACATTCAGATGATCTTCAGAGCTTTCCAGAACCGTTGTGGGCCTTCGCGTGAGTGCCACACTCACTCACCTGGACCCAAACCCCATCAAACACCTCCTGACTGGGAATCTAATGAGCAGGTGTCAGCTCTGTCTCCTGGGAGGAAGATGGAGAACATGCTGCCACCGGGAAAAGTGAAGAGGCCATTGGTGGAGGCGCAGCAGTGGGCTGGAGGTGCTGCAGGATCACACTTTATGTCTGTGCTGGAAACAGTCAGTCAGATACATATCACTGCTAGACCAGAGCTTCAGGGTGAGTAGGATGGATTGCTTTTGTGTGTTTGTCTGTGAGAGATTTGTCTTTTTTTAAAGAATAAAGGTGTGTTATTGTAGGTCCACAGTGTGTTCCCAGGAGGATCTACAGCATCACCACAGCAGGCAAGAGGTCACAGTTATCTGTGGCTGTGGAAGGTACTGATCCCTGTTTAGCTAAAAACATGCATCCCTTTTAAAGATAAAGTGAATGATGGTGTTTTTTAACATAATCTCAATCTCTCCATCCTGTCAGAGAGTTCGTGTCTGTGCCTCCAGTGCTGTGGTCCAGCTCGGGCCTGTTACTTGCAGGGCTTTGACCATCGGGGCCATCTGGTCTTTTATTTTGAAAGGCCCCTTAGGGTGGACGCCTGCTGCCTCGGCTGTTGCCTGATGGAGATGAGAGCCTATACACCTCAAAAAAATCTTATTGGCACTGTATACCAGAGGTAGGACAGTCTGAATCCGTTTCTGTTTAAGTATTTTACTTAAATACAATAAGACATTTAAACTTATGCTCTGCTAAAATTCAAATGGAAATATTGTACTTTAAACTCCCTTACATTTATTCACATTGTCATAGCAGGAAACTTGCATGTATATTAATGATAGCTGCATTCCACTTAGGGGGGATTCAGCTATTGTGAGTGCTGGTTCAGTGTCACTGTTGTAAGTTTTAAATGTAATTTTTCCACATTTCTGTCATTTGGATGAATGAAATTTTAACCCCTATTAATCCCAACGATAAGAATCCTGCCCTGCAATCTCTAATACTTCACATTCTCAGACTGAATAACTTGTCATGTGAGCCTTTTTCCGTGTCACTCCCAGCCTCTGGCCACCCTGAGCCACTATAGTTACCCAGGCCTGTCTGTAAATAGCAGTGAGAGCCTTTACTGTTCCACCCAGCCGGGTGTAGTCTAAACCTGGAAGAGTTAATACACAAAACAGCTGTCTGCATGGAGACACACACCAACAGAGCTGCCCTGGACTGGGTGGGAAGGAATGCGGCATCCTTCATAATGGGAATGTTGGCTAATGGCACCCATGTCTCCTGAAATACTTCCTTCTTCATCTGGCCTAAATCTGACTCCAGGGTTAGCTGGGGTGCCTTTGTGTGTCAAATTTAGAGTTCTCCAGAAGCAACACTCGATGAAGTCGTGTCCAATTAAGACTGACCTGGCAGAGGTTTCAGTGACCATGGATCTACTTTGGTATAAATATTCTCTCAGTTGTTCTCAAATAAAGCATGCCCCAAATTTGAACTCATCTGACACCAAGCAAACAATGGTTTTGGTGCTGCAGAATCATGACAGCTGATAATGTGATCAACCAAGCATCAAGGCTGGGCTACACCAGCGTGTGAAGCTCTGGACAGTTTATCTGCGAGGTTAAAAAGTTGTGCAAAGTTGTTGTGTGTTGGTTGACTGTATTTTCAGGTGGAGCATGTTCACCCCTCTCCTGGAGGTGTGCGATGCAGAGGGAGCATCTACCATCAGAATCCAGGGCTCCTGCTGTCCATGCCGCTGCTTCTCCAACCAGCAATTCCAGGTAATCATTTTTAAAGCAACATTATATAGAAATTAGTATTTTTACAATTTAGTGCTCCCAGTTTCATGGTGAAATGTCACCGTCATAAATATGGACAGCTGTACATGTGCATTTGTTAGGATTATATTATTTATGATCAAAAACTAGCAACTACTTTGCAACCAAACATCAAGCAAGTGCAGACACAAGACATAGCAGCCAGCTAATATTATTTACTAGTCTTAACAACAAGAAGCCCAGCTCGGCATCTTTCATTTACCTTTCACGAAGATCTCGCCATTGACTAAAAGTCAGCCCAAAATGTACTCTTGTCTGGCGGCCTCTTGCTTAGTCACTCTAACATTAGTTAACAGCAGCTAAGGTTGGTAGCAGTTTACTTTACAGCAAACTGTAAATCATCAAGAGTTGATGCGGTGTATTCAGTATTTTTGCCTTTTAATCCCACACCAGATCGTCTCCAACATTGGTGAGAAAATGGGCACAATATGGAAGAAATGGCCTGGCTTCAATGATGAACATAACATGGACCATGAATATTTTGGGTTGGAGGGTGAGTTGTATATTAAGAAATCTAATAAAGTGGTTCCAAACTACATGTCATGTCTGCCTTTGTAAGTCAAAACAAAGCCAAAGTTGAATTATATAACAGACTGTCAGAGAATGAATGAATGATTAATAAAGCCTGATTCAAAGCAGAGGTTTTGAATTACCATATCAGAAAAAGCACAGGTGCTATTAATAACATTAATGGTGGCTTCATTCCAGTGATGAATGCAATATAATGCAGAAATTAATAAATGAGTGTTCACAAGCTAAAATTTCTGCTAAAAAAAAATCAAGTTTAGTGTCACTTCACATTTTTCCTTGTGCTCTGTAGATTGGGACTCACTATTGTAATTTATTTTAACAGCTGCCTTTTAAACCCTACTCCCATTTCTAAATCTATGTCACTCTTCCAGTACCGAGGAGTATGGAATCACACACTAAACTGCTGCTCCTGGCAGCCACGTTCTTGTTGGTAAGGATGTGAATTTCTATTCTAAACTTTGCAAGACGATACTGTTTATTGGTGTTAAAATGTAAAAAGCACAGGTGTTAATAATAAAATTGAGGATGGCTGAACTCAGTTCAGCTGCTTCAGTTTCGGGGTCTCTGGTATTGCACATGCTGTCACACTGTCTTACTGGGGCATCTTAATAGAACAGAGACATTGTTAATTTGCTTTTCCTACTGTGACATATCGAAATGCTTTCTGTGGATATGCCCTTTACCTGATTTCATTGTTTTCTCTACTACAGAATCACATGTTCTTTGAAATGAGCTGATTGCTGAAAAGTCGTGAGTCAACGGACATCGTTGAAAGTGGTGGAAAACACCAGCCACAGGCACATTATGGACTGCAACATGGAACTGTATTAACAGTAAAGACTGGTGTGGCTTTAAAACCATTTCAACATGAAATAAAGTGACACTGAACGAGCTTTAGCAGCAGATGCATATTTGACATTTATTGCTATAATCCATCAGGTGTACATCCGACAGTGGTTCTTCACTTTTGACACACACCTGCACCCATCAGCACACCACCAAACACGGGCAGCGTTGCAGTTTTTCACCAAACCACAGTTGCTTTCTTGAAATGGTTTAAAAAAAAAAAAAAAAAAAAAAAATGCTCCCGAGGAATTGATAAAAACAGACCCTGACCCTGGGCCCAATTTCATTTCTTTTACTACAAAATGGAAAAGGAGTGAAGGACACCGTTTCAGGACTCCTGTACACCTTTGTTGAGGACATTAAAGCAAAGCCCATCCCTTGGATTCATTAAAGGCGGATAAAGACAAAAGGAAAAAACTGGTACGGGTTGGGCTCGAGGCCAGGCACAGTGATTTAGGCAGCTTGGCAGTCCATTCTTAAGATGCCGGTTATACAACCTTCTGCCCAGCACAGGATGGTCCTCATCCTTTGGGATTCAACTTCCAGGTCAAAGACAGAGAATCATTGCTGATTCTGTTAAGTGATCTTTGACGTGGACTGTATTTACAAATATATCATACACAATAATAGTAATTATTCTAGTTCGAAATGACCAGAGGAATTGTAGTTAAAATACAGCACTGTAATAAAATAACATCTACCTGCAACCCTGTTTGAGTCCCAATGAAACAAGATTAACACAAACTGATCTTGACAGCAGGAAATGTGATGTTATGTTAAGCAATAAAATCTGATCTAGTATTTAACAGATTGGTTTTGTCGTATTTTGTCAAGTACACTTTGTTAACAGCTAATGACCAGATCAGAAAACACCAGTCACGTGGCCTCCCTCTGGTGGCAAGTTAACAGATGTTACAACTTGCATTAAAAAAGAAAATTTAAAAAAAAGAAAACTGGAGGCTTCGTTCTTCTCTGGTTGATTAAAAATAACGCATATTTCTCTCTTCGGCTTGGTTCAGCGTTCTGTTGACAGGCTTCTTCTCTTCATTTCCAATTAGAGACTAGAAGGAATGGTCTTCGTGCCTCTGTTCCTGTCTTCATACTACACAGTACCAATCCACGTAGAGGTATCCTTTCCTGGACTCGTCTTCCCCCAACACATCAGATATACACACACCTGTAACACCACAGACAGAGACAAGCAACGTTACCATGAGACAGAGCACGTCAGAGAATTTCTCTCACTTGTAAAACTGATGTAGGAACAGTTCTTACTCTTGCAGAGGTTCTCTGTTTGAGGGGCTAACGTCCTCCACTAGCATTCACCAGACCATGGAAGTCTTCCCAGGCTCTGTGCACAAAAAAAGGATGCAGCACTTCACCATTCACACTAAACAAAACAAGCGGTTTAGATATTTATGGGATTTTCAGTGGGGAAGTCACAAATGTATCATTTTGCCACAAAAGCACATGAAATATGATGGAGGTGCACACATGGCTGAATTTTACTTGCATCTCGTTTGTAATATATAAATCAAACAACACTGAAAAACTTCATGCTGTTTTCTGTATATGTTGTTTTGTGTATATGTTGTAATGATTAGGGATGCACCGAAATGAAAATTGGCCGAAACCGAAGCCGAATAAAAATGAAATGGTTGGCCGAATACCAAAACCGAATATGAAATGAGGTTGTTAAATTTTTCACTATTTTTTTACTATTGCATAAATAGCCTATAATAAATTTGTAGACTTGTTTTTTCAAAGAAAGTAAATGTTTATTTAATATTCTTCAAATATTCCAGTAGAATTTCCAGTTAGTATAATTATTATTTCATTTATACTGTTAGAAAGCCCATGTTGTTTTAATCACTGTTAATTTGTTCTTGAAAGAAATACTATTTAGTTTTATTAATACTATTTAGTTTTATTATATTTCCGGTGAATTTCCATTTTTCCCACGTTTCAATTGCGTCACGCCACTATTCGGCTTTACTATTCGGCCACTTCACCGAAAGCTGAAATGCACTTTTGGGCCATTTTCGGCCGAAAATTTTCGGTGGTGAATTTTCGGTGCATCCCTGGTAATGATGTTAATCATAAATGCCAAACAAAATTAATAGCATACTCCAAAGCAGCACTGCAACTAACGATTAATGTTTTTACATCTGTTATTAGTCCAATCAAAACTCCAAAACCTAAAATGATTCAAATTAGACTCACAGAAGCCGAAACAAGCAAACATTTCAAATTTGTGCTTGTTAAAAAGCAATAAATTATGATCTGTTCTGTTTAAATCATGAGAACCATCAACACTGTTTTATAGAAATTGACTGTTGAAGCAACATTCATGCATTGTAGTTTAGGAATAATCCCACAGTGCCTCCTAGGTGAGAAGATTTTGTGAGCAATGCCTACATTTGTGTGTGAGATAGAGAGGTTGAAGAGAAAATAATAAAACGAAGAGACATACATACTTAATGCTGTCTGTGTGAGTCTTGTACTCCATGATGGTGTTGGGAGGCAGGTTGAGGACTCGGCGCAGGGTGTCTCTGATGCGGGCAGTGGTCGCCTGGTCACTAGCAGTTTTGTTCCAGATGGAGATGATGTCCTCCTGGAGACGAGAAGCAGAGATGGCATGTGTGAGTGTGCTGAAGGAGGCAGCGTGTTTTGAGGTGAAAAACAGGTGTGGGTCTGTTTGTGAGTTTTACCTGGAAGCGTACTGACACCACAGCCCCGCAGATCTCCTCTCCTACCATGAACTGCTCCCCAAGCATGGCCAGGATCAGGTTCTCCCAGCACCGGGATGCCAGACCTTTCCTAAGCCGAATGATCCACTTCCCACCCATCTTATTGGCATCGTCCTAAACACAACACAGGCAAGATTTCAGAATAACTCGATAAAAAAGATCAAATGCATTACAAAACAAGTACCCACCTCCCACATGGGTTTAATCCCCTCCTTGAAGAGGTGGAAGTCACTATGGCCTGTTAGGTCACCTGGCCGGATCATGTGACTATAGAAACGCCAGAACTGCTCCACCTTGCGAAGGAAAAGAAATGTTTTATCATCAAGTATGGAAGAATGAGTCAGCGTGATCTTATATTCTTAGATCAGGTTTGTGTCTGACTGAGGCGATACCCGCCTGCGTGAGGTCATAAAGATCAACATACCGAGGCGAAGCTGCCAATCTGTTTAATGTTCTGTTCGTAGCTCTGAGTACTGGCTGGTCTCCCTGGGGTGCGTCTGGAGTACCAGAAGGTGTAGTTGTATTGAAGAGGATGCTCTCCTGCCCCCGGCACCACCATCTGTAGTAAACAAGACAGTGACTTAGCTCCCTGCAATTAACTTGGAGGCTTCTGTAAACACATGAGTCACTCTTTAATAGGATAATCACCTTTTTCTTGGAGATGCTCTGTTCCTTGTCTTCGTCCTCGTTTTTTTCCTTCTCACTGTCTTTCGGTGAGCCTTGGTCCTGATCGTGGTCTCCACTGTCATCATCTTTCAGACTGAATTTGACAGGAACAGGAAGCAAAACAAATGTTACATTTGAGTTAAGGGCCGGTGACAACTCGCTACAACAAACAAAAAAAACAAAGGTGTTGAGTCAACCTGGTGATTTTGGAGGCTGTTGAACCGTACTGTGTTACAGTGACGGGTATTTCTAATATTTACTGTGTCTTCATTAATATAAATACATTTTAGCTCGGTAACGTTGCAGCTACTAAGCTGTCAGCTGAGTGTGTTTATCTGTGTTCACTGTAAAGCTGTATGCTTGTAATTACGCACACGTACAAACCAGCACTGCACGCACACTGCCATGAACGTAAATAGCCTACAACACACAGTCAGCTATGTGCCCGTACTCCAAGGCCATGGGAGTCCAGTCTGAGCCCGACACTGCGCGCACCTTCCACCGCCTCCCAGCAACTACCACACCGAGGATTCGGGGCCTGTCCGGCTTCCGCCATGCTAAGCTAAAGGTAGCAACACAGCTCATTCCCCTTCATAAAATGCTACATAACGTATGTTTTCTCTCCCATTCGTTAGAAATGCACCCGTGTGTGTGAACCTAGCTTTCATGCGGGGTTATAACCGCAGACAGAGCATGCAGGACCATGCAATAAAGCTGACACACCTCTCTTTTAACACGCAACAGCTTTCATTAACCACACGCTTTGCCCTGTAGATTTGCAGCCACTGCATGAGAGAGTCCACTCCCTGCTGGATATGCCACAGAAACTTTAGGATTTACTCACGCGTCAAATTTGTTGTTCATTATTTTCTAGGTGGGAGTCTTTCGGAGTCCGACCACAGCCTCCTGAATTCCGCAGGAACGGCGGCGCGCACCTCACGTGTACGCGCACGGCATGAGCGTGGTCAGCTCAGGAGTGACACACAGAAGATTTAAAGCTTTCTGCCACATTTATTCCCTGGACACATGCATGATGCAAACATATAAAAGGTGGGGAAAAATATGAGACACGTCATGTTTTAACATTTTATTCATCATATCTCATACAGCTGACTCCCATACATAATAAATAAAGAGTCCAGTACCACTCAAATCAGTTAATTACAGCTTTGTAAAAGAAACTCTGTGACTTCGACACACAGACGTGGGTGCGAGCAGGCAGATACACACACACACACACACACACACACACACACACACACACACACACACAACACACAACGCAAAAAAAAAAAGGACTGGCAGCTTCTTCATATGAATCGGCCACCTCTGATATGCCGCAGGCCGCGTTTCATCCCTTCCATCCCGTCCGCTTGTCATCTTGTTCTCGCGGCAACTTCAAAAGCGCGGCTCTGTTCAGGTCCAAGCAGAGCTGTGGACCGAGTCTGGGGGGTGGGGGGCAAAAACAGGGGCTGTGATGGAGGATGGAGTCAGGAAGTAAGTGGACTTCTTTAGGTCCAGCTTGACTTTAGTGTTAGTCAGGATGGTGAGCAGGTTTAAGGGAAGAGGGGCTGAGGAAAACCCTGTGTCTGGGTTAACAGAAGTTAGGTAAGGAGCAGAGTGTCTGTGGGTGAGGCATAGGAGGAAAGCTCTGGCATGGTGGGGTATGGCACGGTATGGTGTGGTGTGGTTTGGTTGGCTCTGCTGTCGGAGACCATCCCCTCGTCCCTTGCCCCCTGTGCCTCTGTGAGGACCTTCATGAGAGGGCCCTTTGTTCCAGGCCGGCAGGCGCACCAGTGAGTGAATGAGCAAGAGCAGCGGCGGCCCTCTTCAATGGCGGCTGTTTGTTTACACCAGCCAGTCCCGTCATACTTCATTAGCAGCCCAGCCCACCGACAACCTCTGATGTCCTAATCGCCGATGAGTGTGTGGCTGCCCATCAGCCCTGAGCCTCAGCGGTTCAGGATAAAAGGGGTCTCCAGGATCCCCGACACAAACATTCCCACTAAATCTGCCTGCCTGCCTGCCTTCTCAGCCACTGGTGGTATGCATACATACATACATACACATACATCCACAGACATACATCCTCCATGGTGAGGGTGGATGGGAGAACTGTTTTCCTTTCATCGTGGGCCAAGAGGCACAGGGAGGTGAGGCGACGTCAGTGGAGCAGCAACAGTCCCAGAGAACTAGCTCTGCATCACAGAGATGTGAGAGATCTGCCGCCCAGAAAGACACATGACGGATTATTATTCAGTGCTGCCATCTTCTGACCTCGGTCACACTTAAAAATACAGATTTATGGTAGACATAAGGGATTTTTTAGCACAACATAATAGGATTTTGTGTTGGTTTTACGGTTTAATCCTAAAAAAGGCTTTTTTAGTTTTAACTGTATTAGTATTATTACAAACTATTCATCATGTTTTCCACTATAGCCTAATTTTTGTGATGATATTTTGTGACTGTGACATGTTTTTGATGCTCATGTTTCATTGTGTTGTGCTTTTATTTTGAAGTTTCTGTGTTAAAGGTGCAGCATCCTTCAGAGGCTGGCTATCTACAGTATGTGTCTAGTTCTCATTGGATGACTGATAAAAGTTCAGCCCCATTGTGGAGTACATATAGGTTGTATTTTTACACATTCTGTAAACAGCATGTTGGATGCCCTGTGTTACTGGTGAAATAAAACCAGCTAGTGTTGCTGAGTTTTTCAATGAACTGACCTCCTGAATGGCACTTCCCAGCCTCTCCTGACTTTTCACCACTTTCCTGAAAGAGAAACACATCCATTATTATTTCTGATACCTGAATGATACATGAAGCTACTGCATAATCATGTTGTACTTTAGACAAAGGAACAGAGCCGACCTGTGTATTCTGCGAGCCAGACTGAGGGTGAAGTTTGCAGAGCAGTCAGGCTGATAAGTGGACGGCACTATGGTGTAAGCTCCAGGAGAAAGACAGCAGGCTAGACTGACATCCTGGGTGTAGCAGTGAGGGACACAACTGGCCACGGGATCCTCGTCCCTGGGTAATGTCTGCTCAGATTCTCCATCTCGGAACTGGAAAGACAGAGAAGATCAAATGCTGCAAATGACTTAAAGAAGGGAATGTTCACAAAGGCAAACAACCCACAACTCAAAATGACACTGGTGTTGTCCCTACATGTTTGACTGACCTTATAAATGTGGAAGCCAATAGGTTGCAGGTCAGTTTCAGGGTGGCTCTGGTGCAGGGTTATCCTGACATTAACTCCTGATGTCACCGCTGACTCATCACACACTGTAAAAGGGAAGCGCGGGTTCTGCCAGTGAGACAGGAAGTTTCTGCTTCCTCCGGCCGTCCTTCCCTCCACCCACGAGCCCCGGAAATAACTGGTGTCCCACTCTCCATCTGTTGTTAATGGCAGTGAAGGTGCTGGGATTTTCAGGGCACTGAGGAGGAAACCAACATTGTTATGTCATTAATAATTAAATTAGGAACGTAGTAAATTTTCTGATCACGGCACTTTCACAAGGTGAAACACGGAAGTTGGAAAATCCATTCTAGTGGACAGTGTGTTGGGGAACAGCTGGAAGTGTGACTTCGACAGTCTAAAATGATTAAAAAGTTGAATTTATTAGTTGATCCTTTTAAAACTTTTTTTTTTTAATTGACCAGCAGATGTCGCCATTTATTCATATTCATGGGACATCAGGGAGTTAGGAAAGTTTGTGTGCAGCATTTTTAGATAGCTAAGATAGTACTGTTGACTTTCTCCAGGCACTCACCTGAGAGATGTGAAAGAGGAAGAAAAGACCCTGATGAGAAAGCGGGCCTCAGCTCCTGGCTGGTATGTGCTGGCGATCAGCAGGTAGTACCCAGACTCGAGCTGTCCATGGAGGACTACCTCTCTCTCGTACGCGTGGCAGTGAGTAGAAGCACAAGGGGGTTTGTTCAACATCCGGCTTAGATTAAAACGCTTCTTCTCCACCTGATGACAGAAAAACACCAGCAACATGATGCAAACAAGTTCAAACGAGTACGAATGTTGTTCTCCTTCCATAACTGAGGGCGCAGACCTTCCACATGTGTAGAGCGATAGCCTGGTAATGCTGGTGCTTTGTGTTCTTGCTATCCTCTAGTGGCTTTTGTGCATATTTCTCCGTGCTTCTCCATTTTCTATGCTGTAGCAGGGATACCAGCACCTCTCCTCTCTCACACACTTTGAGCCAAAACTTTGGGTTGCTGCCGTAATTGCTGCTGTTCCGGCTGCCACCCGCTGAGTGGCCTTTTATCCACCGACCAGCCAGCTGATGGTTGTGTGTCAGCAGATTTCCTGTCGGGAAAAGAGGAGAGTTGTCAGTTGTCGACACTGTGGAGGTCGCAGTCACTCTAAGTTTAAAACTTTCATTAGCTTAATAAGGGAATTACCGGTATAGATGCTCTTTAGGTGCCCCTCATCACTGATGGGGTAGCCCACTGTGACATCATCAAATTGGGAAAGGAATTCGGTCTCATCCAACCAGAATTCGCCCTCAGCCACCCTGGCTTGTAAGTCCAAAGCAGAAACAGGGTCGACAGAACTCCAACCAGCACCACTGCGGAGAAATACATGTATTAAGTGAAGGCATCCAAGGGCTAGAGGGTGGATATTTGGATTCAGAACTCTCTAGAGGTTACACACACTTGTATCTATGACATATCAGGAGGCATATATGCCTACCTCCCTATCCAGTCCCCACCCCAGCAGCATCTTCCCCAGGGGTTTCTGATCCTGAGCAGCAGTACTTCACTCTCTGACACCGTCTTCACAGCCAACCATTCCATGACGGTCAGCGCATGGTACTCACCCAGCTCACTGGCACCTGAAACAGTCAGCAAGGTCATCAGGGCATGTGATACAGGATCAAAACAACTTGTATCTGCAAGAAAGCTTCTTTTTTCTGACCTCCGGGGCTGCTGTGAGTGGAGCAGCTGATTGCACACTGGTCTTTCACTGGGTACAGGAGGTTGAGGTCCAGCCTTCTCCTCCTGACCTGGTCACTGTCCTGTTCTGGTCTCTGCTCCTCCTCTGACCCAAAGTCTCCCAAGCTCCAGCGCTCCGCCAGGCCCCCAGTCAAATCCACCAGGGCCTCGGACACCTGCCCTGCCCAAAGTCGCTCATAGGAGCTGTGAAGCCTAAAGAAGGAAAGGAAATGGAATTTCCAAACTTGATCAAATCTGCTGCTGGGAATGTTTTAAAAGGTAAGTGAAACCTTCCAAAAACTCTGACCAGAGCTATCTTCTAAATCAAGTTCAAGGTCAAGGTCAAGCTGAGAGATAAGAGGAGTTTCTGTGCCCCCTCATCCAGCAGGTTCTCATGGATCGTGGCTGCTGCTGTGGTCCTGCATGACGTCCACTACACATATTATTCCTGTCATTGCTACCATATCTCCAATTACAGTTTATAGTTAGTTAATGTTTTGCTGCTGCTGTGCATCTGTCTCTCCCTATCTCTCTCTATTTATCTGTCTAATATTGAATTGAATTAAGAAAGGGAAATTCCACAGGTTACTTACTTAGCATAGGCCTTCTCCAACAGGGCTACCCAAAAGGCAGTGGGAGAGTGGCAGCGTGAGAAGCAGAGAGTGGAATTGATACAGGGCAAGCGGTCATCAATTGTCACCTCTGTCCAGTCTCCCTGCTGCCAAAACCGAAACTGGAAGGAGCCCCTGTACCTGCTGTCAGCCCACTGGGGCTGGTCTGGAGGGAACACCTACAGACAGTCACAGACTAAGTCAGTACAACAGTGTAGGACATCAAATAGATAACGTGCTTGTTCAGAGCAAACATAGGCTACCTTGTTCAGTAGGTGTTTGTTCTTAAGCAAGAAGGCACAGGCACAAAGAAACCAGCAGTCTCCCAATAAGCCTTGCTTTGCATGACCCAGGTTGATGTTGTCAGGGAAGAGAACTGGCGACTGGCAGATCTCCTGGAGGTATGAACCAGATATAAAAGGAGGAGATATGCTGACTTACAGATAACATGCGATAAAGCTGGGAATTTAGTTTTGGGAAGTTTAATAAGCATAGACAAAGAAAACTCAATAAATCTAAATAAACAGCTTGACCCAGACGTTGTTATCATGGAGGCCAGGCCTTCTTACTGTATTGTTTTGTCACACAACATTGTGTCAAGATTAAAGATATCAAACACGTGACGGTGGGAAATTCTTCTTTAGCAGAACTAATCCACCTGTGACAGGCGATGCGACTCACGATCTCTGGTCACGAGCCAGAGATGTAGATAAAAAAACCCGGAACAAAAGCTCGTGGAATTTACTGCAGCCCTTCTCCTTTACCCATGACACCTCGAGTCTAACCTGTGGCCGTAGCCAGATGATGTCACCCTGCAGCCTGGCGATGGGCGTGGAGCTGTCACAGAACAGGGACGTGTCCTCAGAGGGGAAGTCCGGGTCCTCAAACAGAGCCTCGCCTCCACTCGGACTCTCTGTCCTGCACTCTTCTTTCATGGCTTCTGTTTCTTTTCCAACCTGGTTCGTACCTCAACGGGTGAAATCTCAGCCAGCTGTCACCATCCTCACTGCCACCTTCACACCTGTACTGCACCTAAAAACAAAAGTAACAAGACCACACATATAATATATATATATATATTATATATATATATATAATATTATATATTATATATATATACACTCATATATATATATATATATATATATATAGATATATATATATAATACCACTCATATATATATATATATTATATACACACACCACACATATATATATATATATATATATATATATATATATATATATATATATATATATATATATATATATATATATTCTGAATATCTGGGGTGTTGTGTCATGTATTCCGAGAAAACTATCGTTCACCTTCCCTCATGTGGCAAAATATACATTTAATATGTTAATGTTTCATTTGTAGAAGTTATATATATATATAATATATATATATATATTATATATATATATATATATCTATATATATATATATATAGTGTTACATCATTGTAGGGTTATCTTGTGGGGAAAACATGCTTGATAAGCACAAATCCATATTTTAATGGTCAGGTTACCCACTTATTAAAACAACCGTGATAACAGGGGAATACAAAGAAAAGCTGAATGAGTATGTCGTTACAATCAGAGCAGGTGAGTGTGTGTCTCTGTCCCGTGTCTCTGTGTCTCACCTGTCTCCTCTTTGAAGCATCTGTCCTCGCGCAGGTTTCATCTTTTATAACAGCAGCTAACCGTTAGCTTCAGCTAGCTTGCACTGCACAGACGTGTCTCCGCTTCATCATATCACGGTTTGTAGAAACACCAGCACGGTCACGACCCGATCATTATCGACAAAACATGACAGATTTCGCTCTGACTGTCAGTTCCGAATAACACAGACAACATTTCATCCCGCTGAGTGTGAAAACACGCAGTCTCTTCCGCCTGGACATCCAGCAGCTGAGCTCATTCATAAAGTGAATCCTTCCTGAGCTGAACACTACCGCCACCTACCGGCGGAGCTGGGAACTACACGCGTGATTTGTTTGTATATTCTGACCCTTTCTGACTCAAGTAAAAGTACTAAAACTGCGGTATTAGTACTTTTACTTTACTGTGAAAACACTACACTACAAGTAAAAGTCCTGCACTCAAAACCTTACCAAAGTAAAAGTACTAGGGTTAAATATTACCAGCAACGTTTAAAGTATCAAAACTGTTTGCCTGTTTGTTTGTTTGTTGTTGTTTTTGTCTATTGTAGAGGCTGACTGATACTTCTGTCTGTTCGTTGTGGGGTTTTGCCCTTTTATTCTTCTGTAGTGTATATTACACTTTCTGCTGCTGTAACAAGTAAATTTCCCCATTGTGGGATCAATAAAGTATAATCTAATCTAATCTAATCTAATCTAATCTAGTAAAGTACTCAGCAGAAAAATTGTCCCTGTCAGTGTTATATGTACTACACATATGTATTATCTACACTTATACTATCCAGTGTGATCAGATATAACAAGAACAATACTTTTTATGAAGCTTGTAATGTTTCAGTTTTTGTTGACACTGTCAGAGGTGTATTAATGTAACTATTATGTTTACTATTGAGGTTGTACTTTGCAGTAGTATTAAACTGGACTGCGTTATATTGAGAGGTGCTTCTAATATTTTGCCCGCACTGTTTACATACACAAGAGGGCCATATCTTATCTTATCTTATCTTATCTTATCTTATCTTATCTTATCTTATCTTATCTTATCTTATCTTATCTTATCTTATCTTATCTTATGATTATTATTACTGCTGCTAAGGTTAATTTCAGCTACTTTACACTGTTAGGTTAGGTTAGGTTAGGTTAGGTTAGGTTAGGTTAGGTTAGGTTAGGGGGAAAAAATTATATAGATAGTAGAGAACTATCTAATCAAAGCTCTGGCACTAGACAAATTGAAATATTACTTTTGCTTCCTTTATTCCTTCTATATAATAAAATCATCAACAAATATAAGAATAAAACCATCATAGTGATCAGAATGAACCCAAAAGAACATAGACAAAATTGTTATTATAACATATAAAAGCCACTATAAATAACTATAAATAAAGGGTAATGGGAGGGTTTTGATTTTAGTTCGGAAAAAGAAGAAAAAACAGCTATGCATTATATTCTGAAAGATCATCATATTTTTTTTACCACCGCTGTCCTGTAAGAATCATCTATCTCTAAAAACTCAACTGTTTTGTTTTCAGCTTTGTGATGAAGCATTTCCTAACCAGTCCTAGTGAGTTTTAAGTTAGGAAGTAGGAGACTTTCTTCAACTCATAACAATAATAAATCCTTTAGTCTACTATATATAAAAACACAGCAACTGTCAGACAAATGCAGTGGAGTAAAAAGTACAATATTTGTCTCTGATAGTCAAGTAGAAGTATAAAGTTGCATGTTCAAGGACCTTAAAATTGTACTTGAGTAAATGTACTTAGTTACATTTGACTACTGATTGTTAGAAGCATGGTGCACTGATGCACTCTAATACAACAGCCCTCTATAGTAACCTTGTTGTAGTTTGTGGTGCTTTTGTGAATAGTGTTATATTCAGTGATGTTATATTGTTCTCATCCATTAGTCTTAATATCAGTGATTTAAACTAGATATTAGAAATATGGTAGCTAAAGAAAACTCTAAAGAAAAGTTTCATTCATTTCATTAGACTTCACCACTTTTCACTTTCACTTTAGTTCACTTGTCTTCCTTTGCTGTTATATTTTTCACAATTTTTCTCCTTGTCCTATCATAGATAAACACAGAAACAGCAAATTATATAAAATAAAACCAATTTATTGTCATTCAGGTAAAGTCATACAAAAATATTCTGCTTATTAACTTTAAAATATCATATAAAATTCATCTTGTGTCATTGTGGCTTGAAGTTGATTTCCTCAGACGATCTGCTGCTTTATATTCTATTTAGAAAAACAAAAAGGAAAACATTAATTTAAATCACATAAAACTGTTGCATATTGACTCAGTATTGATGTCTGTTTGTTTTTAGCACAGAAAATTAATTTAAAAATGAACTTACTCTGGTACAGACTGCATGGCCCTTTGCACCCACTTTGCATCAGGATTGGCGCAGACAAGTCTGTTGTTCATTAACTTGAAACTGTATTAAGACAAGGGAAGATGTTAAATCATTAGAACAATAACAGAGCTAACATTTCTGATGTTTGTAGGTGCATTAATTTAATTTTCTTACATCACTGCCCTGATGTTGCAATAACCTGTGTCATCCTGGACACTGTAGGATTTTATCACTTTCAGTGGGATTCGTCCGTCATAGTACTCTGTGCAGCAAGGCATCGGGGGACCTTTAAAGAAAAGACATTATGAACATGTCAGCATAAGGAGAGGCCAAATATCATATTTAAGTAGTCACTTTAATCTGAAAACATTGTAAAAGTCATACTTACTGCTTTCACACAGCGCCACCAGCAGCACTAGTGTTATGGAGACACACACAATAAGCTTTGCCATCCTCACAGAGCTCCTCTTTAGCAGTGAATCAGGTGATCTTGATCCTTAAGAGGGATGAACTGATAAAGTTTGTCTCTGGCAGTGAAGCTTAAATACTCAACAAAACAGAAGGGAATGTCCCACCACAGGCTAGAAACTTGCTGGAAATATCGGTGCTGTAATGTAATTGGGTCAAACGGGAAATCCGCATAGAGCGTACCCTTACCAACAACAGTGCTACAAAATCCCCTCTTCTATAGGTTGGTACACATATGCCCTACTTATCTATATAAAAAAAGATCCTCATGTTATGCTGACGATGAATTCTATGAGACACTATTCCTTTATTCAATATAAACATAATTAGGCACAATTAATCAAGACCACCTAAACAAAGACCAGGTGATGACAAAGACTAAGACAGACTGAGAGACAGACAGACACAAAATGTGGGACATGCAGACCGTAGGTACTCCGAAAATTGATCTGAAAGATCCATCAACAAGTCACTGCATAAAAAAACAAAATCTATGAAATCTATAAACCAGAAAGCAAATGAAGGGTCTCCTTTATTTACCACTTTTATTGCTGTATATGTGCAGATAAGTGTACCATGAGAAATGTCACAAGCAAAAATGTATCTAGGATCCCTCAGTATATGATCATTTAATCAGGCAGCTTGCACACATAGCTAGGTGGCAAATAGCAGGCAAACAATTGAAACTGGCACCTTGAAACATGTAGCGTAGAAATATAGTTAACTAAACATATAACATTTGCTAAAACTGTTTAGGTGGGAGGTGATCATAGGTTTATGAAGAGTTCTGGTACAGAGGCAGACTGCTCACAATAGCATTGCTAGCATCATTTACACTTGCCACTTAGGTAGCCAGATTATTTTATCAAAGAAGATGTCTGACATCTCCTCATTGACAGGCACAGTTTCTTCTTGGCCTCCCACATTTGCTTCCTTAGGGAGTGCGTGTGAAGGCAGGCGTGAAGAGGTAACAGCCTCTAACGACAAGAAAATTTAATTGGAAGTGAGTCAAGATGTATTTCCAGCAATTACAGTAATAATGTTAACAAATGAACCAGACAATGCATAGGCGGATAACCCTGCATACTGATAGCCCTGCAGTCTCAGAGTCCGAGACAAGACTGAGTAAAAATGCAGCCAATACTGAGAAAGACCGAAACCTTCAACACAGCTATTAGTTACTTCAGTTACTTCAGTTTTATGTGTTTGCATCGACTCTATTGCATGTCAGAATTAAATATACTTTTGTACAATACATTTATTTAAAGGTAGGCAGCTAGTTACTTTGCCGATTTGAATTTCACACACGAAATGTGATTAGTTTATAAAATAGACGCATTTCTTTAAATTAAACTCCATCCAACTGTGTATAAAGTGGTTACAATTTCCTCCACCTCCACCAACTTTTACATTAAAATACTGACTTCACATTTAATTTTCATTAATAATTATAATAATACAATAATATAAAATATAATTAAATAACACTGATTATTTTGCAGCATAATGAGTACTTTATGAGATCGGTATCTATTTTTCAAGAGAGACCTGAGAATTAAAATTATGTAACATGGCATTAACCCCAAAAACCACACCGTGTCTCATGACTCAACATCCTGCTGATATTTTCACTGCCGGTGCAGGAAAGGCATTTTCTTCTGTACTTATTGACCGCAACCAGCTTTCTTTGAACTACACACGAAATTCTTCATTATGCCACCCACTTTCTTTTGTCACAAATTTAACTCAATTACAACTACATCATTCATTCAGATTTTGGATAACTTTTATAATAATGTTCCACATCTTTAGTACATTATGAGTTTTATTTATTTCTTTTTATTTTATGCTTTATTAGTTTTTGCATCTCTCACCTCCTCCCACACTCCTTTCTACATTTTTAACTCATATCTAGTACTATATCTACTCATTCATACTTTCATTTGCCCATTCGAGCCTTAAAATGTTCCACATCTTTTATACATTGAGTTTGTTCTTTATATTCTTCATATAAATCCCACTCATACAATTAGACCCACTTTTCCAACTCACCATACTATTCCTGAACTAAAAAAAACTAAAGATAAGATAAGATAAGATAAGATAAGATAAGATAAGATAAGCTAAGATAAGATAAGATAAGATAAGATAAGATAAGATAAGATAAGATAAGATAAGATAAGATAAGATATCTTCTATAGTAATCAACCAAATTTCTGGTCATATTAACCCATCAACTTAAAATTTACTATGAATTACTTCCTGTCTGTGAGTAGGTGTCACTTGATGTCTTGTCTTTCAAGAAATATGCTTTCCTAAAATATTCCATTAATTAACGGACAACTTCACATTTTTAAAAGTCTGTTTTTAACCAATACTCCCATGCCTATACATACAGTGCTTAACAAATGTATTAAAGTTTATGCCACACCTGCCCTAAATTAACAGCATTGGTAATTACCAAAATCATTTTTTATGTTTCTGTAATGGTTAATACACCAGTACGTAGAAGCTCTTTAAACAAAATGATGTTTTTAATGCTAAAATATAATTATTATTATCTACGAATTTTCAAATTTACTGTTTTACAAAAAAAACCCTGAAAAAATAGTAAAGCACATTATTTATTTCTTGACTAAGATGTCAAATTAAATTATAGTTTTCTTGCATTCCTGAACAAAAAGTGGTTTTAGTGGTTTTATGTTATGCTATGCTATGATTAATTTCTGTGAATTCAGTTTGAAAGTCCTCATTCCTGTTCAGCATGGTAAAACGTCAAGAGCTCACTGAAAACAAAAGAGTCCGCATAAAAGCACTTGATGATGCTGGATGGTCTCTGACAGGTGGTCTAATAAAATGTTAAGGGCTGTACATTGAAAGACACCAACTTAATTTGACTGAACCTGTTATGAGAATTTTTAAAGAAGAACCCTTGAATAAGGAGGACTGGATTCAAAGTATCAAAGTTTAAGTTGAATTTATTATTCTTGTACAAAAAGGAGCCTTCAACAGTGCAACACACAGAAGGGTTACAGAGAAAAGTCTCCCTGAGGAGCACCATCAAAAGGTTCTTATACATTGTTCAAAAATGGGCTGTCTCGGACACCTTCCCACTGATACAGATAACATCATAACATTCCTTTAATTGGTTTACTGTTCGAAAATGAGGACTATATTTTATATCCACATGGTACTCCCCTAGCCTGTCTCTCCTGTCCTTGTACAACTAATTTATAATTATCTCTCCCTGCCAGCCTCAGTAAATCAGAGGCCAACTAAGGGAGGTATGCGAGACATGGTAAAGACAGGACACACACACTATCTATATGAGTTAAAACGTCTGCACCCCAGTATAATCCTAATTTTTACAACAGAACCGAAGCCTCGCATTAACTTAAAGTGAAAGACATTTTGTCCTGCATCGCTTACATTTGAGTGACACTGGAAAGAGATCACTCAATGTCTGGTCTGAACAGGAATGGAGGATTACAGTGACAAATAACTATATTATGTAGAGTGACAAAAGTATCAAAAATTAAGTCATAAAGAGATTTAATATGAAGGGTGTATGTTCAGTGAAGAGTTATGCACTTCAAACATGCAGTGGCTTTTCACGGAAAGTTCATGACGCGCAATTTGAGAGACATGTTCTGTATCGTGACCTATTTCAGTCCTCCCCGTTTATCCGTTTCCTTTGATACAAGGGTCTTGAGTGTCGTATATGTTCCTTTGACCTAAAAAGAACCTTTGAATAACCTCAAAGCAACCTACTTGTTGCAGCCCACAACAAGTCGCTGCACGAGAGCTTCAGTGAAACTTCATCCTCTCTAAGTTGTTGCTCTCCCATTTGATTTTGAATGGTTAGTTTTGGTTAAATATTTAATAGCAGTATCATAGTAACAACCACACCTTTGGAACTTCCAGTGTTGCACTGGATTTTCAGGACTCTTTGTTACATCAACGTATGGTGATCTGAAGATTTGACAAGTGACACCCATAAAATTTGTTCCAATAATATTGTTCAACTTTTCTATTTAATATCTTCTATTTATACCAAGTGATACACTGAGTTCTTCTATTCTAATGATATTTTGTTCAATTTTTATGAATGTGGTTTTTATTTCTTACTCTGTAACTTCATCTTTAAACACATTTTCACATACTCAGAGTTTTACAGACTGATATAATCTGTTTAATAATAAACACATACTGTACACACACACTTCATCTTATTTACATGTAAATGTCAACACACTTACTTTTTATGTGATAAATCTTTTCATATCACTTCTCCTTTTTTCTTTCGCTGGGGAAAGTGAGGGGAGTTTCCTGTGCCGGTGTAATATTTGTTGTATGCGGAAGTTTCCTGTCTCTCTGAGGAATATAAAAGGCTGCCAGTACAGCATTTCATCATAACCTCCCTAACTCCACCTAAGAACAGGCGGCACGACAGCTCAGCTCAGAGACACTGCTGCCAACACAGAGAACACAGACAGGGTGTCAATCAAAGCTACAGTGATCATGTTCTTCACCATCTATCTGCATCTGCAGGTCTGTACTGTACTGGGTTTCCTCTGTCTGCCTCCATCCCTGTCTAGCTCTATTTTTCTCTCTTTAGCTTCCTTTAAGTCTTTTCTCTTCTTTCACAGTGAGTTACAAATGTTGTCAACGTTGCAAAAAAACTAAACCATCCTTCAATAGAATCAAAGAGGTTCTCATTCCAGACTATCACAAAGTTGTGTCCTATCAATGCCATCATGTTAATATCAATAAAATTATGTTAATCTCCTCCTTCACAAGCAGAGAATCAATTCTTGATTCTTTATTGACATTAACATCCACAACGTGGCTTTGAGCCTTGCAGGATTAAGACCAGCCCGTACAAACAAAACACCATTTTCCTGACATACATCAAACCAATCAATATTCAGGTCATCTAAGAAGAAGTTTCATCTTTCACTAAATTGAGGTTTTACAATTTTTATCCTAATATATCACTTTAGAATTGGGTGTCCTACAACAGCAACCAACTAGAATAAGCTCACAGTGTGCAAGGTGAATATGTAGCCGCATTAGTTCAATGTCAGTACCAATAATATCTTTTCTCAACACGAATTAACTGGTTCCCAAACATAGAATACAACTCTGCAACAATATTTGTCAAAAGGAAGTAGCATCCAGGTCTGACAGAGCTAAAATGTGTGAAGAGCAAGAGAGTTTATGTTCACTGTAAGCTGAGGTATTTTTTCTCTATGATAGGTTTGATAGTAGCCTGTGGCCTGTGAATAAATGGGATCAGGTCTATTTTTCTTGGAAACCCCCAACACAGACGTCCATTTCTCTTCAAAACAAACACATTTTTCCACTGGTGGCTCCTGCATGAACAGTAGTTGACACTTGACAGTGTTTTGTCACACACAGAAGCATATAAGATGTATAATAGCTAGCGGAAAAAATCAAGAATAGCAGTGCATTTTATTGAGAAATTTGGAATTAATGATTTCTCTGCAATTTTCACACTTTCACACTCAGCTGGTTCAGGCCAGTGGGCCGTATATAAGACAATCTTGATTTATAGAGATGTTTGTGTCCTTTAATTTCCTGGTAGAAGACAAGATACTATTATTAGTAGTATTTTTAAAGTGCAAATGTTTCACAATTACAATTATTCTGGGTTCTCCCTTATCTCGCTAGACAATTTTCTGGTGTGCTATATGACTATATTTGTGCCATCCAGTCTCTGGTTGCTTGAGAGCATTTTACACACCTCCTTCTCTGATTCACTGCAGTCCACTCTTTTCTCATCTGTAAATGTTTTTAAATAATTAATAATTAATAAATAAATTATTAATTACTAAATTGTTCCTTTTTCATTTGTAATCGATAGTTTCCATACAAAGGACGGTTAAAATGCACTAACCCAGCTTTGAACTGGGTGATGGACTATGTTAACCGTTTAGGTGAGACTTTTGGCCAAGAAATTGTGAAATGTATGTATATGTTTCACAGGACTAACACTAAAAGTTATATAGCCCAAAAATCCCAAATCACACTTTTCCTCAGGGGACGTACATTGTGCAACACCCTCTGTCTGATTCCAGTGACCAATGATGTTTTATAGGTTAATAATTCAGTGAACTCTCACAAAATATGCTGTGTAATATAATTCTTTGTTTACATATATATTTGCATTGAGTTTTATTGAGAATGCTTTTATTGAATTCAGTTGTCCAGTGAATTGTTTTGTGGCCTCATAATAGACTTCTTTCCCTTTCACCTTTATCTATTGTTCTATCTCCTCTTTCCTTCTTTCTTTCCTTCTTCAGCTGATTCAAACCCCAAATTAGAGACACAAGGTAAAGTACATCTATTATGGATCCTTGTTTAATTAGGCAACATTTAGCTACATGGCTAAGCAGAAACTGTCATGCAATCATTGGCAGTTTTTTATTATCTCACACTGATAATGGAAATCCCTCCTTGGCTGAACAGGTCAACCTGTGACTGGTGATACAAGTTATTTGGTTGCATGCAAAAAAAACTTGAGACATGCTCTCAGCAACAAGATATAAGTGATTAACCCTTGACAGAACAAACGCACATGGAATTTTCTGCGGCACTTCCCATTTGATCTTGGCACTGGTTCTAAGCTGTGGCCGTAACCAGGTTATGGGCGTGGAGCTGTCACAGAACAGTAATGTATCCTCAGGGGGGGAAGTCCTGGTTTCAAACTGGTTCATTCCTGCTTGGTCAGTGTGTGAATCTCAGTCAGCTGTGACCATCCTCACTGCAGCTATGTACCCTTCACACCTGAAGTATACACCTAAAAACAGAAGTGTTTTTTTCTTTCTTGATTTGTGAAAGTGTGTTATGTGCATGATATTTATGACGGAATCAAATCAAATAATTAAATAATGTGAACATCTTCCCTCATAATTGCACAAATATTGATATGATATAATATAATAGTATAACTGATATATATTGTTAGACCGCTGCAGCTGGGCCTATGTAACTAAAAATTGTCTTATAGGGAGTTTGTCATTATTCTCCTCAGTGTTAAGTGCAAATAGTGTTTTTTCCCCAAAATATGACTAACAGTTATATAAAACACAGAAACTCTCTTCTGCTTGGACATCCAGCAGCTCGTTCATGAAGTGAATCCTTCCTGAGCTGTTAAACATTTCCCCCGCCTACTGTCAGTACCATGAATTGCACATTGTGTTTGTTTGTATGGATAAAAAGAATATTATTAGCAGTGAAGCAAAAAGTATTTTGAATTTTTATTCAAGTGAAAGTACAAATACCACATAGTGACAATACTCCACTATAAGTCCTGCATTCAAAACTTTACTTCAATGAAAGTTTAAAGTATCAAAAACATCTTAAATTCCTAATCCTTCACAAATCCAGAAAAAAATAACTTTAAAAGCATCAAATTTCACTGGCCAGGAAGGATATGAAAAATACACTGTCAGACAAATGTAGTGGAGTAAAGAGTACAATATTAGTCCCTGAGTTGTAGTAGAAGCATAAAGTTGCATAAAATTCTCAAGTAAAGCTAACTCAAAACTGCAATGTAGTACATGTACTTGGAATACAAATACTTATTAGACTGTACTACATTTTAAGTGTAGGACCATCTATTTTAGTTCCACACTTTCCTCCCATCTTTCTTTTCATTGTATTTCTTTCTGTTTGTCCCGTCTTCATCCCCTCTTTTATTCCTTCTTCTTTTCATAAAAATATCAGACCCATGTACTTAAATAAATACAAAAACAGCAAAATATTGTTAAAAAAATATTCCATTTATTAAATGTAATTAAAATAGTCATACAAAAATATTCTTATTAACTTTAAAATATCATATAAAATTCATCTTGTGTCTTTGTGGCTTGAAGTTGATTTCCTCAGACGATCTGCTGCTTTATATTCTATTTAGAAAAACAAAAAGGAAAACATTAATCTAAATCACATAAAACTGTTGCATATTGACTCAGTATTGATGTCTGTTTGTTTTTAGCACAGAAAAATCAACTTACTTTGGTACAGACTGCATGGCCCTTTGCACCCACTTTGCATCAGGATTGGCACAGACAGGTCTATTGTTTATTAACTTGAAACTGTATTAAGACAAGGGAAGATGTTAAATCATTAGAACAATAACAGAGCTAACATTTATGACACTTGTAGTGAGTTTTTTTAGATGCATTAATTTTATTTTCTTACATCACTGCCCTGATGTTGCAATAACCTGTGTTTTCCTGGACACTGTAGGATTTTATCACTTTCAGTGGGATTCGTTTGTCATAGTACTCTGTGCAGCAAGGAATCGGGCGACCTTTAAAGAAGAGACATTATGAACATGTCAGCAAAAGAAGAGGCCAAATATAATATTTAAGTAGCCACTTTAATCTGAAAACATTGTAAAAGTCATACTTACTGCTTTCACACAGCACCACCAGCAGCACCAGTGTTATGGAGACACACACAATAAGCTTTGCCATCCTCACAGAGCTCCTCTTTAGCAGTGAATCAGTTGATCTTGATCCTTGGGATGAACTGATAAAGTTTGTCTCTGGCAGAGAAGATTAAATACTAAAGGTAATGCCCATCCCACCAGTGAGGGAAGGGAATGTCCAACCACAGACTAAGCTGGAAATACCACTGTGGTAATGTATTTGGGTCAACAGGGAAGTGTCATATTTTCCAACAGTAGTATAAAATTCCCACATCTATGGGCTGGTCCTTCTTAACTATCTGAAAAAAAGTGCTGATGAATGTTATGAAACATAGACAAAAAGATAGGGAAGATACAAAAATAGACACAATACTTTTCAAATTATACCATTGTTATTTAATAGACTTCAGGTATTTGTACTTGATGATTTTGTGGTACTACTACATTTCAGAGGGAAACGTTAATGTATCAATAATAATAATAATAATAATAATAATAATAATAATACAATAATATAACACTGGCAGGAGTGGTTTTGCAGCAGAGTACTTTATGAGATCAGTATTTATTTTTCAAGAGAGACATGAGAGGAATTACACAACATACAAAAGAGTAATTTGACATTCACCCCAAACCACACTGTACCTCATAACACAACATCCAGCTGACCTCTTTGCTGTGTACAAACAGTATAAAGCACTGTATGAAAAAACATTTCTCCGTACTTATGACCGCACGCAGCTTACAGCACACAGCGAAATGCAAAACATTCAGCTACAGTGATGATCAACAAGTAAAAGTAACAACACGCACATCAGAGTCAGCTCAAGCACATTTTCTATTATGAAATAAACATACTTTAAAAATCTTATTTTTCATAATAACACAAGCAACGCATGTATTAGGACATCATTTTGTAATATATGAGACAAAACCAGAAAGACATGACACAAGTGTATTACAGATCTGAGTCTTCTAAATCAGTCAGGGAATGTTCTGCTCCTTGATCATTTTAATTTGCAGTTTTATATTGAATTTTAAAACAGTTTTGGTTATTTCACATGATAGGATTTTCTCTGCTCTTCTCACTGGTTTGGTGTGGGCTGTGAAAAAGGTCTATGCAATACTTTCTAAACCCCCTACTCCTTTCTATGGGTGGGTTTCATGTCTGATGTCTTGATGACTAACTCAGTCTGCTGAAGCCTTATATTAACTGCAGCTGAACTTACATTCAAGTCGCACTAAAAAGAGATAACTTCACGTCTTGTGTGGCCAATAACTCTTTTATATACATATAGATGCAGATTCCTAGAATTTCCAACAGGTCCATGACAGATTCTTGCTTGTCTGATTGAAACAAATGGCTAAATTTGGCTTTCAGTCGGCTGGGGTGGATATTCTGAGTGTTCAGGACTGTATGGACACATGAGTATTATTTTAAAATGTACATTTAGTGAAGAGTAATGCACTTCAAACATGCGGTTGTTTCGGTCGGAAAGTTCATGATGCACAATTTGAGAGACGTGAACTGTATCGTGACCTATTTCAGTCCTCACCGTTTATCCGTTTCCTTTGATACAAGGGTCTTGAGTGTCGTATATGTTCCTTTGACCTAAAAAGAACCTTTGTACAAAGCAACCTACTTGTTGCAGCCCACGACAAGTCGCTGCACAAGAGCTTCAATGAAACTTCATCCTCTCTAAGTTGTCACTCTCTAACTTGGTTTGAACTGGTTTGTTTTGATTAAATATTTAATACCGGTATTATGTGTATTATGTGCTCGGTGAGAGTCATTAAAAGAAGACACACCTTTGTAGCTTTCCGTGTTGCACTGGCTTTTCAGGACTCTTTGTTACATCAAGGTGTGGTGATTTAACATGTGACACCCATAATATTCTCGATTTAATTGGTTTGTAAGTAATTGTTCAACTCTTTTTATATTTAATATCTTCTATTTATATTCAACAACATACCAAGTCATACACTGAGTTCTTCTATTCTGATGATATTTTGTTTTATCCATATTATATCTTATTGACAGTAAACTTAATTAAATGACACCACTGAATGATCATACTAGTTGTTTTTATTTCTTACTCTGTAACTTGATCTTTACACACACATTTCCACTTGGAGTTTTTCATACTGATATGATCTGTTTAATAATAAACAAATGGACACGCACTTCATCTTATTTACATGTAAATGTCAACACAATTACTTTTTATGTGTTGCATCTTTTATATCACTTCTCCTTTTGATTTTTCACTGGGGAAAGTGAGGGGAGTTTCCAGCAGTGGTGTAATACTTGTAGTATGTTGGCAGATTTCTGAGCTCAAATTTCCTGTCTCTCTAAAGTATATAAAAGGGTGCCAGTACAGCATTTCACCACAAACACCACCTGAGGACAGACGAGAGCTCAGCTCAGCTCAGAGTCACTGCTGCCAACACAAAGAACACAGACATGGTGTCAGTCAAAGCTACAGTGATGGTGGTGATGCTCCTCACCATTTGTCTGCTGGCCACGAATACATCTGCAGGTCTGTACTGTACTGAGTTTCCTCTCCTAAGTCTGCCTCTTTTTGATTTGGCATTTCATGTCAGTATTCTTAAAAATCTGGCTCAGATGTATTTTTCTCTTTTATTTTTTTATTTTTCTTTTCTAACCAGATCATCTTTTGTCTTGTTTCACAGGGAAATTTGGCTGTTGTCGAAGTTACGTAAAAACAAAATTGAACTTCAATAACATCAAGGGGTACTCTGTCCAGACTGACACCGGACTATGTCATATTAATGCCATCATGTGAGTATCAGTAAAATTATGTTCCTATATAGTGTCCTCAATAACACAAGACGTGACATTAGTGTTATCATCAAGTGTATAAATGTTCTCTTTCATTTTAATCTAGTTTCCACACAAAGAGTTATAGCTTCTGCACTAACCCTGCTTTGGACTGGGTCATGAACTATGTCAACCGTATAAGGTGAGATTAGTAACAACTTATCAAACAAACAGTATAATTCTGCAGGTTGTATAATGTATTTTCACAAGTCTTGCTAAAATTATAACTTCGTCCATTCTCATTGCAGGAGTAAGGCACAAATGGTTCACATCAAGACCTCACATACACAGAAATGAAGTTTTTTTTTTTTTTTGGCCTTTTTAAGCTTTTATTGTATAGAGACAGCTGAAGAGTGGGGAAGAGTTCGTACATGGGGGCGGACACTCTACCAACTAGGGTGGCAGTAGCTCAGTCCATAGAGACTTGGCTTAGGAACCAGAGGGTGGCCGGTTCAAGTCCAGTATGAACTGAAAATATGGAAGGTAGCTGCCAGTTCACCTCCTGGGCACTGCCGAGGTGCCCTTGAGCAAGGCACCGAACACCCCCAACTGCTCGCAGGGCTGGCTGCCCATCACTCCACCATCTCTCTCCCTACATTTGCATGTCTATAAGCCTTGTACTTGTCTGTATGTGTGTTTCGGCTTAAATGCATGTAAATAAAAACTGAGTGAAAAAAATAATTTCCCCGTTGACGGGATTAATAAAGTATATCTTCTTCTAAACAACACCCCATTAGTCTTCTTCTTGAAGAGCGACAGCGGACCTCATCTGCAGCAAACATCATCTTCTATCTCAGCTTTGCCTGCTATCCATTAACCAACAATGTCTCACAGATGATTGTATTGTTTTTTTATGTAATATGTAATAAAGTTTTGTTAAAAAAGAAAAAGAAAACATTGTCCAGTGAGTGGTTTTGTGACCTCAGTAAAAGGGAGTTATTATGAGTAACTAGTTGGTGGCAGGTCTGTGTAATGTGTTGCAACTGGAATGTAATTAATACATGTGTACACACAGCATACCACATCTTTATCTTTACTTCCTTGTTTATACTTTGATGAGAAATTCCAGTATTGTGTCCCGTGTAACCCGGGGAAATAGTAGCACAGTAAGTACATGTGCTGTGACATCAGCAGCAGGAGGAAGTGTTTATTTGAGGCACATAGCAGAACAGGTATTTCCATGTTGACACACAGCTGACATCAGCTGAAATGAAGTGTAACACTTTGTTTGCTTGAAGTATTCGAAGTTCACAGGTTAATGATCTTCTACAGGGACTTTTACTGCTGCATAATAGTTTGTCCTTTAACTAAGAAACTCCAGAAACACTTGACTTGTTGAACTATTATGCTTGAAGTTTCCCATTTCCCTCTACTACAATGTCACATTCAAACAAATTTCCACATAGAACAACATGAAATAATAATTATGAAAAATCTTTTGAATTTACAGTTTAAACTTGCATAACAACCATCAGTGAAAATACTTAATAAATAAGCTAAATAAGGAAAACTCGGTTGCACAGTAAAATAGGTACTGTAAACTTATGTTAGCTGACGTCCTAACAAATTGCTATAAATGTTAAGTTGCAAATTTGCCAATGAGACAGGAAGTAGTCACCACAAAGTTTTAAAAGTGTTTATATTTGCAAGTTAACAGCTTGTCAATGAGTTCAGCTTCTTTAATGTATTTAAAAAAACAAACAAAAATTACATTCTTTGTAGCCTTGCTAGAAACTTTTTATTTTTATTATTATTATTATTATTTTAAAAGCAGGATGTAAGAAATTCTTATTTAGAAAATGTCTTACTTAGTATTTGCTCAGTCTATTGCTGATTAAAAGTCTGTTTTCCACCTTCAAACATATTCATATTTATATAATATATTATTATATTAATTATAATTAATCATTTTTGTTTCCAGTATCTAACTTGTATATTTATCTTGACAAACTCTTTGTCAATTTCTTCTTATTTAAGGTAATCAAACTTTATATAGAACTTTAAAAAAATTAATAAAAAACAAACACGCTAAATAAAACTAAATAATAATAAATAATAATAAATAATTACTATGACAATAGTGATTACTGTGATTTGCTCTATGCAAACTATTTCATGTCATTTCCACAATAATTAAAGAATGAACGTGAGCCGTGAAGCTGTGTAAAAACATCTTTGAGCACTAGATGGCAGTATTATCACTTGAAAGAGGAAGTGTTGTGAAATCATGTCTCAGCAACATTCTTCTGAGTTTTGCTGTTTCAGTGCTATTTGTGAGTGAAAATGTGTCATCACACAGCACGACAACGATCAGGTGAACCTTTAGCTGCATCTCCACACTGTTTTTTCTCTTTTAACACTAGAACATTTGCTCTTTATGGGTGGGTTTGGAGGTTTTGCCGATGTACTTTCCTGAAGTTAAACTGCTAAAAAAAAATTAGACTTTTATCTTGTATGTGCTTCATGTTTTAATCACTGGCCATCAGCTGTAGCTGTTGGCAACATCAACAAAACTGAACAAACGAACAAATGAGGCATTCTCTCCTGTCGCATGAATCCATCCCAAATGACTGGAGTCTGGAGCCACGCTCGCAGCCACTATTACATCACCTCCACTGTTCTGCACCACTGTACAGAGTGCTTTTCTATGAATAATACAGAGTGACTGGGGAGAGAGAGACGTGGACATGGGGCTTGGTTACTAAATGACAAGAGGAGTACACACTGTGAGAAAAGAGTGATAGAGAGTATAAGATGGGGGTTGGAAGGATATCCTGGAGTGAAACACTGAATGAGTTATGTGTGTAAGGGAATAATCACATTAGACACTAATGCAGGCATTCTGATTTAACTTTATTGAATTCATCAATTAATCAGCCATAAAAACCTTGCAGCAAACGTCAGCACTTCGTGAGAGCGTAAAACACATTCCTACACATAAATATCAACAGTGTGAGCTGCGTGTTTTACGTGAATTACAGATACAGGACACAGTGTCAGAGAGCCGTTTCAGACAGTTGCAATGAGAAATGGCAGCAGCATGGCCGGTTCCAGACTGTCAAGGAAGGAAGACAAGGTTATAGACCGTTTTCCCATGGGGGGAGGAGGCTGCTTTAGTAAAGAAAGAAAATAACATATTGCACTCTGAGATCAGCAGACAGGTCCTCTGTCATAGCATACGTGCACACTCACACACACACACAGATGCAGGCAGGAAACCAGACAGTCTCTCATGAAACTCAAACACAGATAATGAGACAAGCTCAGAGAGAAAGGTGAAAACAATCTTTCATTCTGCATTTGAAAAAAATCACTCATATCCTGGCACATCTGCAGTGCCACCAGGAAGAATACTGAGATATACGGAAAACTTGATCATTTAGCCGGTGCTATAATCTTTCCACCTTTTTTCCCCCCCAACCCATTTCCCTTGTCGTCCCTCTCTTTGTCACTCGTTCATTCTTGCCAGCACAGACACACAGTTAACACAGAGTTAACTGAGCTCGGTATATAATTAGACAAACAAAAAAGAGAGGGATGAAACATCTAAAGGAGAAGAGACTCCAAATGATTACACATTCACTCCGCTTCCTTCCCCCTTGCTGCACACATAACCACCAATTAGAGGAGAAAAGAGGAGGATGAGGACAAGCAAGCAGCCAGAAGTCTATTTGTGTCTCTATCTCTCTCCCTTCCCCCTGAAGACTCCCAGCGCCAGGGAGGGAGGAAGAGAGGAAAAAATAGAAGTGAAAAACAAGAAGTATATAAATAAAGAAATCAGAGTGTTTCACATCCGGTTGGCTGATTGGCTGAGACACGAGTCAGGCAGATCTGGGCCACAGTTGCACTCATTGTTCAGTGAGCTTTTCTACACAGTCCAACCCAGCGACAGCAATGAATGTTGATTGTGACCTTTGGTCTTTGGGTACAGTGGAAACATAGTGTCACTTTTATGCATGTGTGTGTGTGTGTGTGTGTGTGTGTGTGTGTGTGTGTCTTCATCTCTGAGATTTGCATGCGCCCACTTGCTTCTTTTGTTCATTTTTCGCTCATTCCTGACGTAGTTGGAGCAAGCCGCGGGGCACAGTCAACGGTCGATGGTTTTTATGTGATCCATACCAAACTCACCGACAGCGTTGAATGTTCACCGAGGCAAGCGGGACAGAGGCTGTGAGCGTGAGCCGAGCTGACAGATAAGGTGGGGAGAGGGGAGGAGGGGGAGGAGGACAGGCAGTCAGACAAGCAGGGGACAGAGCTGAGGACGTTGCTCAAACCACGGAGGTTAGGTCACGCCGTACAGGGACGCAATGACACAGGACAGCGGTGGAACGAGTCCACTGTCCACAAGGCAAAGATGGTTCTGGTTAAGTTACACATGATCATGTGGTGCGTTTAAGCTGGAACATAAACTGAGAGGATCAGATTTATTGCATTACCACCACCTCATTAATCAGAGGAGCTCCAAGTCTTTCATCTTCAGTTCAAAATTGGCCGTAACAGCATCTGAAACACAGATGAAGAGGAAGTTGTTAGCAGTGATTTCACACAGTATTTTTTTTAATCTTTAAAGACTCAGCTCACCTAAAATTAAAATAAATAAAATAAAAAAAACACACATTTTCTCCATTTCATTCGGTAGAATCTAACCATGGAGCTAATTTTGCTTTCCTGTGTGCCTATATCTGTCTCCAGGCTACCCCAATATAATTGAGGTGAATGAACCTTGATTGAGACATAGTAGCAAAGGGTCTCAGGCAAAATATTCAGCAGCAGCACATCTTTCCAAAAAGTCTACTGCTACTCTAAATGATCCACAACACATTTTTCTTTACAAAATGTTATCTTTTAATGCAACAAGCTGCACAACTCCAACGTTTGGGGGTGAGGGAACATTTTTTTTCAATGGATTAATAACACTAGAACTAAGTGAGAAAATGTTTTTTGTTATTTGGGTAACCTTTCAATCAGATACAAGAAATAAATAAATCTTTTAAATAAATAAAATAAATGTCGTCTGAACAATATTAGAGATATATAGTCGAGCCTGCCTCAGTTCTTATGGACATCTAGACCAGAGAACAATGCTGCGATGTCCTGCTGTGCAGCCAAGCTTTTGATACCCCAGCCATCAGCCAGCCACAGGCTGAGAGCTCCCATTGTCAGAAGCAGGCCATAGCTGGGGGAACAACTGCCGACAGTGTCAATGCGCCGCTGCTGTACGGACCGGGGGGGCTGACGTCAGGATGGTAAACGCTGATCTATGGTCATTCATCGCCCCGTTTCATCGGCTTAGGGTGCTGATGTCATTGAGCAGGCTAGACCTGCATCCATTACTCTGCTGTGGGAGGCCCGACGTCAGGCTCGCATGATAACACACTGGCTACAATGGATGAGTAATGCATCACATTATTGCGACTATAATTCAGAAGGTCATAAAACAGACAATTTGGTTTTTGTCGCGTGAGTATGCTGGGTATTTGAATTATTGCCTCTGCATTCTTTTGGTGACATGCTTTCCCTTTATGAATATGCAATACATGTACAAATTATGATCATAGAAAAAGAAATGTTAGCCAGTAAGTAGTAAAATAATGTAGTATAATATTTACAGCCACTTAGTAAGTAACATAAAGCAGTATTAACTGCCTGTTTAATGAAAAAAAGAAGCTTTTTAGAGCTTTTTCTGCTTGTTGTTTTATCTGGTGTCTGAACTGAAGCACGTTCAGTCTCTTCTCTCCGGGCGAAGCAGACCAGTTCAGATAAGAGACTAAATTCATAAGCCATACTACATCTCCCCAACTACATCACGCTCTCACACATACACACTTACACCTCACCCCACAATGAGACCTAAAATGAAAAATAGGCGGAGGGTCGAGGGAGAGGAGAAAAGGGGGCTTTGCCATGGCAACCCCTGTGTCAGCCAGCCATTTCTTCTTAATCCCCCCCAGTTCAATGTCGCGCCCTCTGAGGGACCCCCTCTCTACAGCTGAATATTTCTTTTGTGTTGAGAGACTGTGTATGTGTGTGTGTGTGTGTGTGAGAGAGAGAGGGAGAGGGAGGGATCACGGAGGGGGGATGGATTGGGGTTAGAGAGGGGGAGATCATAGCTAACCCAGCTTAAATGGGGGGCCAAGCTGCAGGCTACAGAGTCTCAACATTACACCAGGGGTACACACCAGAGATCAAATCACACACACACATACACACAGAGACACACACATATACTGTACATATACACGTTTAAACACTATATTGATGGAGGGAGGTAATCATTTGAAATAGCAGATAATTACATCATATGGCAAACAGCCGGGCCTTTCCTCCTGAGCCTATCAACAACAAACCCTGCACTTGATTTTTTTTTTTTTTTTTTTTCCTTTTTCGAAACTCGCTCTTGCCCGAGCAGGCCACTCGACATTACTGACAAAAGCGGTTTTGGAGGAGTGGGTGGGGAGAGGCGTCAGCTGCTAGACAAAATTAAAAGGCCTCTATTTGTTCCCGACAATAAACGTCCCCATCTTTGGAGCTCCTCCACAGCTGCAGCCAGATAGGCTTTCAATTCTAACTGTGGACTAATAGAGAGCAATGTCTCCTTCCTCTACTGTAAGCCGATTTAGTGCGCAGGATCAAATTCAGGAGGTTTAAAGTCATCTCTCTGTGATGCTACTCCGCTGAAAAGGGGGACAAAAGAATGTGGCACGTGGTAAATATTCAGTTATAGGGAAACTAAGGATTTTATGAAGATGTTTAAATGCTGAGGTGCAGTATACCTGATGGAAATTTTCTTCACAGAGTTGAAAAAGACAGCATCAGGCGGCACAATGTGAACACCTACAGACAGAAGACAAAAGCAGATATAAACACAAAACAGAGTCAAAAATGTAACAGGGATGGATTTGTGCCTTTTTTTTCCCTAGCACTTTTCTGGGAATCTTACATTCCCAATTGATCTGATTTTCACTAGAAAGTTTGCTAATCAACATATGATTAATGACCAGTGCATCCTCCGGAAATCCCAAAACACGCCCCCCCCACCCCACCCCAAGGCTGAGCGATGGAGGCGGGTGGAGGAAGTGCCAGTGGTGTGTCTCTGGGGTGGTCTGATGTGGCCGTGGGCGAGGCTTTAATGTAGCTGTATGTCCACTCCAGTGTATACTGTATATTGTACTAATGACTAACAGACCTGCAGTCTGCCTGTAGGGGCCTCACACGCCACCCCATGCCTACACATGCATATGCTCCACTTTAATGGCAGCCTTCAGACTTCATTTGAAGTGTGCTGCGGTGTTCACAAAAAAAAAAAAAAAAAAAATTAACCCCGATTTTTCACAAGAGAGAGAGAAAAAAAAAAAGTATGACTTTGTGGACCTAAAGTGCCCTCAGCCTAATATTTGACCCTTGTGGGTTGCTCATATAAAGCGGCCATTTAAATCAAAATACAGATAATTATAGCTTGGCTGCTTTGTGGTGGTTCTTCTTTTCTAGCATACATAGATCTAAGCTTGCCAAACATCTGGCTGGGATATTATATGCGACACAGGATGCAGACACAATTTTTAAAAAAGTATATCGTCAGGCAAAACCTGGCAAAATAATCTTATTCTGGCACTTCTTACAAATATATTTTCTTCACGTGTGAAGAACTTTCTCTTAAAATAACACAATGAAAATCTCCTTCCTAAAAATCCCCACATTACACATTTAAAGTCTCGCCACCTGAGCCAAAACTAACCTAAACCTCACAAAAAGGTAAAAAATGTGCTTCATGCCAATCTAGTCTATTAGAGAGCAAAGGGCACATTGTAACACAAGGTGCAGAGTCTGTTCAACAAGTGCGTAGACATAAACCAAAAACAAAAGCCACAGAGATAGTGCCTTGGGACTGATTGGCAGGGTGGGGTCAGTGGGCGACCCTTGACCTTTTTAACCCAGAGGAATGTTGTCATGCTGGTGCGTGTGTTGTTCCAGCCTCCCTGAGGAGCCCCAGCCGAGCATCAGATGAATGCTGAACGCTGAATGTTCCTAAGGGCTTCTCCCTTACCCCCTGAAAAAAAAAAAAAAACTTCTTTCTTCCCCTAATCCTTTTCTTTTCTGCTCTTCATCCTCAGACTTCAACAAACAAAAGGTATCAACAGGTCCGAGAGTGCATTGTTGTTCTGAAGTGCACGGTCTGAAGTGCACATGCACGCAGAAAGACCACTAACGAGGGTGCCAGGCCGACTCTCCTCGCTGACGTAAATGACCAACAAAGATGCAGTAAAAGGGCGTCTAAGAAAACAACACTCCTTTTTTTTTTTTTTTTTTACCTATCACTCATCAAATAAGCCACTGTTTTTATTGGTACACCGTCCAGATCTAAGAGATCTGAGTATCTTCAGGCAGTCTGAAAGTCTGGCTCTGGAGGAAGTCACCAGCAGTAGAAAGAGACTGACAGATGAGAGAGCCAGACAGACAATTACTGGCCAGGTATGTCCTTTATACCCACCTAGGGCTGGTCAGAGGAAATGGAGGAATTTATGATGTCATAAAAAAGTGCCAGAAGAGAAGTGCCTGAGAACAGGTTGTCTCTGGAGCCGGAGCCATAAAAGACTCCTGTGGCTTCCGCTCCCTCCCCCTGACTACCACCCGAGATGATAACACTAGACTGAGCGCCAGTGGGTTAGAGCAGACGGCGATATGCAGCATAGACACAGAAAATACAAGTGTATGTATAATTCATCTCTTTATAGAATATTGTGTCATTGAATAATAACCATGTGACGGAAAAATCTTTGAGGAAACTAGAAATGGAAAGTAAAGAAAACTACTTTTACTACATGTGAGATAAGATTTACATCTTGTCCTTGACAACATTTCAGTAGATTTTACATGCAAACACATGATAGGCTTATAAAACGTGGTGCGTGTGTATTAAGTATTTAGATCCATGTCCATGTCATGTAACGTATCAAAACTTTAATGTTTTTAATATTTAGGTACATTTTACTGCAAATATTAATTTGTTTTTAACTTTACTGAAGCATTTTAATTTGCATTGTTGCCACAATGACACAAGTAAAGGATCTGAATACCATTATAATCACTAACACTGTCAAAAAGATTTATTTTGGCCCAGTTGATGAAACTGGACTGCTCCAGAATCATTTACATCATTAAAAGCTTTCTTTTATGCTTCTCTCCCTCAATTTCTAACCCTCTCTTTACAGTTTAAACCACACACAAAAAAACCCCTTAATACAGGAAGCACCTTTAACAAGAGAAACACCATCTGTCGGCTCAAACTAAGCAGGTGTAAGGAAGAGAAAAGACGGAAAACGTTCTATGTAGACATAAAGGATACCCGTTTCTCTTTGCATGCACGCACAAACTCACATCTAAATGTATACACACACACACACACACACACAGCACTGCTCTTCCTACCACAAAAAGATAGACACACTCTCACAGTCTCAACACTTGTTAAAAAAAAAAGGAAAGGAGAAGATGGTTATTTGCTCTACAACCTAACTAAGGAGGTTTCCCATTGTAAAAAGGAGTGGCTGCACAGCCCCGTTTCCTTTCATCCCTCTCCTTGAGGCACGCTGCCTTTGTCTCACAGAGGACAGAACAGCCAGCCTCCCGGCCACGCTACACTGGTCAAATACCTGGGAACTACCACTGGCTTGGTGGGAAAAACAACAAGAGGAGGAGGAGGAGGAAGAGAGACAGAAAGGGAGAGGCGGAGGGGGGTGGTGATATAAGGTGTTAATCTGAGGTACGGCGAGACTGACCAGCTAAGACAGAAGAGCCTGTTAAATAAAACCTGTTATTAAATCTCTAAAGGAAAGGGGAGGAAGTTGTACAAAGCTGCAAAGAACTATGAACACCTGGTACCAAACTACACTGAAGAAAAAAAAATGTTATATATGATTTTAGAGACACCTGTTTTTACTTTTCTTTCAGTCTTCAGTCAGTGCTAATCTTTCTTCCTTATTAAAAAGGTAGGAACTGTATGTGTGCAATTAAGAACTCTGAGGTTAAGGAGGGAAGGTTTCCCCCCCTTTCCTCCTCCTTCCAATTCTGCACTTTCATGCCAGCTCAGCAGAATGAAGGCAGTTCCTGTATACGAGGTACTGTATAGGGGTGAAGTGAGTTTAAGTCCTCCCCAAACCCTGACCGCAACCGACTGAATGTAAAGCTTTAGGTTCCAGTCCACACGGCCTGCCTCGACAGCCAGACCTCACTGTCACACCTCATAAAGCAGAGGCTCGAGCAGCGGGGTTGTGTTTAAAAGCCAGAGGGAAAGATAAGGCAAAATAAGGACAAATACGGACGAAAATAAGAATGCACCCATTCAAGAGACTGTAGAGAAAAGAGTGAAAAGCCCTAGACAAAAGCGCTTTAGCTGAAACTCTGATGGCAAGACTCCAATACGCTGAATAAGAAAATATACTTTCGGGACAAATTGCAGGAAACGTAAGAAAGTGAAAATGCCATTGAGGGATTGTTAAGACCATAATCCTCTCTTCTTATTTCTAGTTTTTGCTTAGCTTTCGTGAGAGAAACTAGAACCCACAAGTTTATTTTCAAATAGTCCACAAAGAATGCCTGTCATTTCCTGGCGTTCCCCACTTCCATATGAAAGCCCCCTTTTCCTTTAGGAACAATGGGAAAGATTCCAAAATTTCCATGGGGAGTTTCTTGCGTGGCGATACAATAGAGAGCATGTTGTGACAGAATTGAGATGGGCTGTTTCTCTCAGCTGTGACAAGTTTGGGACTAACGCAGCGGTGTTTTTTTTTTTTTTTTTTTTTGTCTTACAGCTAACATACTTCACGACTAAAGCGGCCACACAACAGCTGTAACATCTCATGAGCGAGCTAGGAGTGAAGTCTGAATCTGTCTTTGAACACTCACTGGAATATCTGCGATTTCTAATGTTGGATGTTGCAAAAAAAAAAAAAAAAAAAAAGTGTGAACTTGTAGATAAAAGGATAAAAGTATTTTCAAATTATTTTAAAGTGCTTTCTAATCTATAAACTTTACCTGTAACACACACACACCCCTAAAGGAGGTCACACAACCCGTAAGAGTTTCTTAATTAACCAAAAGAACTCGTTTGGTCCTGAAGTGGAAAGAGTTCAAGTGTCATGTACTCCTGAAAGGGCCAACAGGCTCTTGAAAGCCACCTGGCTTGACCCGAGCAGACCTGGGCCTTTGGCTAGACAAGAGGTCGGAGGTCATCCACTCATCTAGATAGGCAGTATGTTGCGGTGCCTGAGGCAGGGTGCACTGCCTAACCTTTCCATTTACCCAACACTGCACACACAGAGAAGCACAAACACACACATATGGACGCAGGATCCTGCTGCTGTGAACTCACTCAACCCTGTAACTTGGTGAAAACAATGCAAGTGTACGTGGTGAACAGCTGCTGTATGATTTACTCTGGATCCATGGATGTACAATAAAGTCGTCAGATAATTAAATAACGCATTAAAAAGTTTGCACATTGTATTTTTAAATGATCGAAAACAAAAGATTTTCCCTTCTGTTCATTTGTGTGTCCGTGTTTGATGGCAGCTGGGTGTCTGTTGTGATGGGAGAAGTGAAACTATAAAACTATAGGAAGGTTATTTTTCTAAACATATGATGTGTAACAATGGAGGAAGCACAGTGATCTGTGGTCGAGAGCCTCTCTGCCGTGATAGCAGGTTGCTCCTCGACATAATTGCAGGGTGCAGCTGATGAACCTCATCACGTGTGATAATAAGCTATACGGGAATGATGATCATAGTTCCAGCAGGAGATAAAGATAAGCCAACATCCAATCACCCTTCTGCCCACATAACAGCAGCGGGAAGACAAGCGGCTCTGCTCTGTTCACTTCACCCTGATGATAACTCTCTGAGAGCAGCTCCAAACTGAATTAAAGCCCTACAAGAGAGATGCACTCTGATGCACGCTGGCTGCTCTTTGCAAGCGAGGCTGCAGCTTTTTTCTCTTCATGGAGGGACAAAGTGAATTATATGTAACTCAGCCCTGAGAGGGACGGAAGTGAGGCTTTCACAGCACATCAGCACTGTTCATTCACTATACATCTCCTCTATTAAAAGAACTCTTGACACATTTTGGATCCTGTACAAGAAATGTAGCAGTTAAATGGCTACCGGTGTTGTCTATGTAAATGTTTGTTTTTCATTTTTTTTAAAAACATGCATTTTGTTTGTTCTTTTTTTTCCCCCTTTTCATTAAAGCACACTGTGTACACAATCCATAGCCAGTAAAATGTAGTGCTGCACTAAGCGTCTAGACCTCCTATATCCAAATGGCAGGAGAATTTATGGAGACTGCCTCATTAACCTTAAGGCCTATTAGTGCTTGGCAGACAGAGTACGGCAGCTTCTCCTTAAAGAAAGCCTGTCTCAGCTGCATTTAAACTACCTGCAGGGTCAAAGCAATGAGTGGTACGTTAGGTGCACCCAAAAACCTGAGCATAAAAATGCTCGTGTTTGTTTTTGTCAGTGTGTATCCTCTCAGAGTGCCCACCCTGAAAATGGCAGTCTTGCTGTTTTTGCCATGTGCCGGAGGCCCAAATTCCGGGAGGAAGTCAGATGCGCAAAGACTGTTTCCGAGAATTCAGGATGCGCAAAGCCATGCTTCTAAGTCTACTTGCACTATTCCAAATCCTGTCTTTGAAAAAAATAAAAAATACGTTCAAGCATTACATTGCATCGCACCTCATCACGAAACATAAAATATTTTAATTGCACCCGGTTTATCCCTGCGCGTATTTATTTTCTGGCTACGTTACGCACCATCATCCACAAACACAGACTGATCACATCATGAGTCACGGCTTGGCTGAGTAGACGGGTGTCGGCGGCTCTTGAATGATCGCTCTCTGTCTGTCTGTCTGTCTGTCTCTTTTCTGCTCTTCAGGTGTCGGATTGTTTTGGGGAGGAGGGCTTGAGGTGCTGCTGTAATGTCGATACAATGACAGATGGTCCACACAAAAGCCGGTGCGCATTGTTCAGCTGAAAAATAATAGCCACCATTTATCAGTGTTCTCCGACTTTCGGGGCCCAATGGAAACAGGAGACTGTCTGGTGAGTGAAATGAATCAAAGTTATATTGTTTGGGAGGTTCCCACCAGGATTCCTTTGGGCTGCACCGGCTGTTTAAACGTATCGTTAAAACTTTCCAAGCGACGGAAACAGCGTTTGTCTGTACACTGTGTACCATCGATGTGGAAGAAAAAAAAAAGTTGGATAAAAAAAAGGTTGCAGACCGATAGGAAATCACGTTTTTTCCCCTCGTGTCACACGGATGCCCTTTATGAAATGACCGATGAAAGACACGCGTTTTTCTCTCCTCTCTACCCGCTGGCATGTTTCACATGCGCTGAATTTGGAGACCTGAAGCCGCCTAAAGCCAAACCCCATCACATAATGTCAGAGTTTCACATTCATTCTATATTCTGCACACTTTTCTTCAAATAAAGCATCATTTCCTTTTAACTAAAGCATCTACTGGATTTAACAAAACAGTTTTTCAGGTTTTGCATTTTTACATGATGTCATACTTACATTTTTTTTTCACCTCCTGCGCGTAAAAACAGGAGCAGGATTCACTGTCCTGTCGAGGTGGACTGATGCGGTTTCTTCCAAGTCTTGCCACATTTAGGGGGGGGGGGGGGGTATTTTCACTCTCATCACTTCCCTCCGAGCTCAACTCTCCACCGACTGAGCGCCTGCCTCTCTCTGATCCACAGATTACGTCTGTGTGAGAGGCAGGGAGGGAGGGCATCCGGTTTACAGGGATCACCGGGAGGGCTGGGATTGGCTCAGAGGAGATAGCTTGATAAAATGCGCGTTTGCCATTGGACGAGCCGGCGCAAAACGGGGGAGGGGGCTGTCGTGTATTATTCAGGAGAAGCCGGGAGGGGGAGTGGAGGAGGAGGAGGATACTCGGGGCAAAGCGGCGTATGCAGACAATGCCCTGTGTCTCAGAAATTCAGATTTCATTGGTTGGATTTATCCACCACACTTTATGGCTTCCAATAATCTCTTCATATGGACTAACAGTCAAATTGGAGCACTTATGTTAACCCAAGAGTGTCTGTGGTAGCTATTAGTGTTTATAATGACCTCAGAGCGCTTAATATAGGCTCTGGGATCATTGTAATAACCTCCATATTGCTGATTTCCTATAGGAAAAAATGATGTGACACAAAGAAAAACCCTTAAATTTCCACCACTGCAGCAGAATATTTCTCTTTTTACCGTTTCTTTCTATGTTTCTTCTATTTTGGGATTACAATTTAACAAAAAAAAAAAAAAAAAAAATAGCTGCAATAACCAGATGGAAGAGGAACAACTATAAATAAATCAAACAGACATTATTTTGCAACATCAAAACCTCAAGAAAGTCTGGGTGTGTGCGCATGTGACTTTCTGTATGAGTGTATCTGTCCATGCATGCATGCGTGAGTGTGTGTGTGTGTGTGTTTCTGCTGTATGTAGGCTACGAGAAAGCTGGAACTGCAGAATTTTCCACACAGGAGTAGGGGAGGAAATGGTGCATGGATAATTCTCTCTCTCCAGATCCTCTGGTAGTCGCTTGGAGAGTACTCGGCTGAATCAATACTGCTCAAAGCTTTCTCATGTTCCCCTTCTCTCACATTGGTGCTACTGTTGGAAGGCCACAGAGTCCAGGGCAGTTCATTTTGGGCATTTTAGAGATGATGCTTTGAATTAAAAAAACTCCACCACTCTGTCTGTCGAGGGGTAATTACTCTACTAACCCACAGGCCACATGCATACAAAAAGATTCACATCCAAAATACAGATTGTTGTTAACCTGCATACAAAGCCGGTGTGTGAGCAGACAGAGAAATCCTAATAACCACAGTGGGGGCTCTTCTCTGACCGGTAGCCATGGTGATTGAACACATTTCTCCACACAGCAGAAAGGCGGTCTGTCTCTGCTGCACCATACAGGCCTTTATTAGGCCCAGACCCTTGGACTGGAAGGAAGGAAGCACCAAGTAGGAGGATCACACCCATTTCATTGTGACTCTACAATTTTACGACAGTCAAGAGGCCGTCGACCACAAATGAGCTCTTTTTTTGGAAGACGCTCTTCTCTTCTCTCCGTTAAACCGATAAAATAGCACACTCAATCCTCAACAAAGCGGCACATCATCTGATTATTGTGTGGATTTTGAAGGTTCATTTGCATAACTGGTGGGAATGATGATCTCAGAAGTATAGCACCTAGAGTTATTCAGTATTCAGTCTAATTTCAAACATCCAAATGAGAGCAACAGCCTTGGCTTGATTTCCGTTAAGCTTCTAATCTCTCTTTCCTCTTAATTTAGCTGCAGCTTCAATCACAGCTCTTTCACAAATCTAACCGTGTGGGAGTTTATGTGGTTGACTGCTATCATGTGAAAACCTTATAATTCCATATTCGATGTTTTCGTTTTAATTAAAGGGTCACTTGCTTCTCCATGGGTTTAAAGATTTCTGATAAGGCAGACTTTCTAACAGATATACAAGTTGAAACTTTTGGATGGTTAATGAATCATTTATGAAGTCCTTCAGCTACTTTGTGGTTGCCAAGTTGTGAAAAAAATCCTAATTCTTCAGTGGACCACTTATTAACGTTTAAAACTACAGACATAATAGCTTATAAGAAAGTGGAGAAACCACAAGCACTAACTGTTTACTCACAGAAAAGATCACCAACACCAGCCAAAGGGAATTATCAAGCCAAGTCGGTTTTATTGTCATTTCAACCTTATATACAGTACACAGTAAAATTAGAAGATTCTCCAAGGACCATAGTGCTTCATATAACATTAAACATGACTGCAAGACTATAATAAAGTGCACACAAATTACAACAGATCACAACATGACAATACATACTTTGTTTAATTCGGTACTCTCAGGAGTTTTGTTGCTACAGCCATATTTGATAGCTCTTTATATCTTGTGATACTACAGAGGCGGTCACTAACTGGAAATTGGTAGGCAAAATTATTATTCACTTATTGAAATCTTCTCAATATGAATCTGATAAGCTCCAAAAAATGTTTCATCAATCTGTCTGTCTTTATAAAGAGTTCCATGTGCAGCTGTGCCTGTGTAAGCTAGACTGACGTACGTATTTACTCTCATGTCCATATGTGTGTGTGATCCAGACTCAAGCCAGCCCTGGACTCAACACAAATGGAAAGTGTCCGATGTGTTGATTTCCATGACAACGTATTAAGCTGAGGCTTAATACCATGGCTCTGCCATACTGTGCCTAGTAAGAGTGACATCTCCAACTGCTTCAGTAATGAGCTGTCTAACATGCTGTCATCCTCTACAGATGGACTACATACAGTAGGCCACTCAACACTTTTGAGAATAATCCAGTCAGAAACCATTTGAAGGAATACTTTGACACTTTAGGAAATATTATTCACTTTCTTGTGACAGCTCTGTTAAATATGAAACTACAACTGATAGATAGCTTAGCACAAAGACTGGAAACAGGGGGAAACAGCTAGCCTAGCCCTGTCCCAAGGTAACAAAATCCACCTGACAGCACCTCTAAAGCTCATAAATGAACTTTGCGTGATTTGTTACAACACATTGTTGTTGTAGCCTAGCAATAATCCTCCATAAAACCACAATATATAGTTTTTACAGTAATGCCTGCAGTATTGCATGCAGTTATTAAATGAGATATAAATGATCTTCTGGCTTTAGCTTCACATTTACCAAACAAGCCATGTTAGAGGTAGCGATAATTCCTTTAAAGTTTCAGCAGTTAAAGTTTACACACAAGACACATTTTGCTTCAAGCTAAAGCAACGTCCACATGGCCAACATACAGGGCTATAGCGCTTTGGGTAATTTGGGAAACTAGATATCAAATGTTTCCAAAAGAGAACAGGGGATTTGAACAATAGTGATCACCACCAAGTGTCTTTTTTTAATGCCTCCAAACGTAATAGCTATAAAATCTGGATTATCATTAGACACACACAGGTTTTGTTTACTTGATGGGTCAAAAACTCTTCATATAGCTGTTGTCTGGAAAGTGTTCTCATGCAGCTAATTGCAAACCACAGTGTGAGCGCCTTATCTCACATAATCAACAGTATGGCACAGTCTCCGCCAACACCAGACCATCTCCACCAACCCTGCATACAACTCTGCCATCATGGATGCCTCCTGTCGGGTTTCATTCTTGCTCGATGCCAGGAGCAAATTCTCCATCTCAATTAATCACTGAGTTTCTAATGGAATGCTTCCCTTCAGGATGAGGCCCATCACAGAGGGGGCTGCAGTCAGTGCTGTCGGTGAAGCTGCTCTGATTGCCTGAATACACTCCCAGCTTTGGAGTCACTGCAGATGTCTGCTAATTGTGGTGATTATGGTGAACGGAGGGGGGTAGGAATATGTAATGAATTTCCCATTGCTTTCATGCCTCACATCCTTTGGTTATGTGCATCTGCTATACAAGCAGAGCATCCGCAGGGTTTTGGAGACGGACAAAAGTGACATGGGCTTTTCGATGGGCAGCTATTCTAACACCAAGTGCAGCCAGATTGGGTCCATTTATTCTTTTGGTTCTGTTCATTTCTGGTACAATGCTGGTTTTAATTCGTCTCCTCTTCTGCTCTATACTTTTCTTCTGTCTCCTCTTCCTTACAAATCTACGAATGGGTTGACTTTACAAACCTTTAGCAACCTTTCTCACTGGCTAAAATGAGATCACACTATAGGTTAAGTCAGTTGTATCTATATAGCACATAATTAGAGATTTGAAATGTGAAAGAATTAAAAATTTGATCAACTCTATCTTCAGACCATTAATTAAACTCCCCACAAAAGAAAGAAGAAAAAAGTTTAATGGGGAAAACGGGAGATATCTCAGCATGAGAGACAGACAATTCAGTAGATGTCATAAAGTATGAAAAAGAAGCAGTTGTATAATGACATGGAGACACACAATGGCAGTGATAATAATTCAACATTTTGATATATGCTTATTTACATCCTTGCCAACTGTCAGATGAGAAGATCGATACCACTCTTATGTTGACATAGTAAATATGAAGCTACAACGAGGAGACGGTTAGATTACTTAGGCGTAAGGCTGGAAAAAGGCGGTCACAAATGTAGCAGTACCTATTTATTTACCTTTATTTATTTAAGTGCAAAAACGACTAATCCTGTTCTTTTGGGACGTTATGCCTCAGACTACAGAGCCAGGCTGGCTGTTTGCATCTGTTCACAGCCTTCATGCTAAGATACGCTAACTAAGAAAGCAAATAAACATATTTCAGAAAAATGTAAGTATTCCCTCAAAGAACTGAAGTAAATATTAAACATAAAACGTTGAAGAGGTTTAATTGTATCTGTGATAAAATGCTATAACTTCAGACTCCAAAGCCAGAAATAAACACATCCATTATACAATCCTCAACATGTCAGAAATACTGCGTAATTTTTATATTTCAGAGAAGAAATACTGCTGGTGGTTGTGCTAATTTAAAAGTCATATGTAAATTGCTTGTGCAGCTTAACAACCTATTAAACTGAGAGGATTATACATGCAACCTGAATTTCAGCACACTCTTCTCTTTATGGTTATCATGCTACTCTTGGACATGCTACTCTGGACGTTGAACTGGAACAAATCATATTCATACAGTTAACATATTAATGATGTTAAATAGCAGACATTCTCTCCCCCTCTGCTGCGAATGCAAACATGCCTGATTTATTGTGGATGTGCTTTTGCGAGGCAAGAGTTAGCTAATTCCTTTGGGGCGAGTGCCCTTGCTGTCACACTGATCAAAGACTTTCTCTTGATATGAGCATAAACTGCTCCATGCCCCATCGCCGTTGATGTCTGTGCATGCGTGTGAGTTTATGTGTGTGTGTTTTATGCGTGTGTGTGTTTATGTGTGTGTGTGCGCATATGTGAGGTGAGGTGGGGGTGTTTGTGTGTGTGTGTGTGTCTGTGTGTGCATGTGCATATGCATCCCCCCATCACCAGAGGCTGTATTATGCATTGTTGTTGGCATGGCCTACATGCTCACCCAAGCATGGTTCAGTGTGGTACAGTACACACGTCTTCCCATCTACACTGCACTCTTCTGTCGTGTCCGCAGGCCCGCTTCATTTACCTTTGCTCCTGAATTAATGCTAGTTAACTGTCACATTAACTCAGATCTGTTGGCCTGCTTTGTCAACAACATAAACTAGCCTCAGTATGTGATAACCAGGGTTATTTTTGCTTTGATACACTGCATACACGCATGGATGGAGTTGGACCCAATGTATGTAGGCTACTTAAAGCTGCAATCATCCATATATAACCTCTGAACAAAATGCATTGTTGCAGAAGATTTTAAAGCTATATGCCGCTTTGTGTTTTCTCAGCAAAAACTGTGCAGGAAGATTCAAAACTTCTCTGCTGAGTGCAGTAATGGCCGCAGTGCAGGTGTTTCATTCAGTGTTTCAATGGAGGCCAAACCGTGGATGTTTGATTGAATGAGTGCATGGCCTCGTATCCCTGTATGTTTTCACATGTACATGTGTATGGAGCGTATATTTGCCAGCCAGAAGCGAGTGTGTTAAATTCTCTTAGCATGTGTGACGAATCAAGTGGCTGGGAAAAGAGCGGCGCGTTGCATGGCCTCTCTCGGCCTCTCACAAACTGAATTCTAAAGAGGCTATCGATCTGTCAAGGTCTCAATTCGTATTTTCCTCCGCACCAATCTCGCTATCTTATCTATTTGTCTTTGTGTCTCCATCTCTGTATCTTCAACTGTGTCCGTCTTTGTATCGTCTTCTTTATTTCTTGCTCATTTTGAATAGACGCGATGCAGAATGTGGCAGAGAGATGCAGCAAGCGTGTGAGACAGATAAAAAAAAAAGGAAAAAAAAAAAGGAGAGAGCATCCCCCACTCATACGTCTTTCATCCTAATCCGTAGTCTCTGTCCAAGAAAGGGCCTCCTTTTCACTTGTCTGCCCTAAAGCCTCTTATACGTGACCCCTCTGTCTCTCCCTCAGGGCTCTCTCCCACGGCCAGAAACCTCACTCACTCACAAACACACAGACACACACATCTGGTAAAAAAAAAAAAAAAAAAAAAAAAAAAAAAAAAAAAAAAAAAAAGAAAAGAAAAGAACAAAAAGCATGAGTTGCATGTGTTTGTGTTGAACAACGTAATATTTCAACAACAAAAAAACAAGCAGAGGTCAAATGAATTTGCCTTCCAAACACCATTACTGAAGCTGTACAAAGCCACGAACTGACAGAGCGTCTTACTATATGCTCTGCCTAAAGGGGAAGGCAAATTTACCGCCAGGCTGACTAACACAGCTGCTGGGAGAGCGTGTCTCTCGTTAAAAGAACTGACCTCAATAAAGATGGACGTTTGGCAGTCCGTTATGTAACTGACTGAGGATGATCCTGAGGCTGTGTGGATGCGTGTGTTGTTTGAGTTTTTTTATTTTTATTTTGTACGAACGCTTTCATGTGTGCATCTGCTTGTTTGTGTGTGTATATATATATATATGGTGTGAGAGTATTCATAAGAACATTCATGTGCATATCCTGGCTTCATAGGGCTGAATTGGTACAATGTGTTTAATTGTACCTCAATATCTTTATGGAACTATAACATGCTCAATGTACACGTTAGCAGTAAAACTGGAAATTAAAATCAAGCCAGATAGCGCATAATTTATAGCACACTCCATTATTGAATTGAGAGATACTAATACAAAACCTATTATTACTGTCACTCACATGTGACTGCAAGCTATAATATTTTTTACAGGATGCTAAAATACCAAAATTCCAACAACGCCAACAAATCACTATAATCATTATTCCCTTCACAATCTCTCTTGGATGGTCTCTTTTGTATATTTCTGACACTACAGGCATCTGCAAAAATCTGTGATGTATGTGCTAACACGGCACAGCTGTTAACAAGACTGACTGACTGAACATGGCCGACCATGTTAACTAAAACATGTGGATACATTTCACTAAAATACAGCGCTTCATCTCATCCGACTGCCAGTGTTACATTGTATCCTGAGACCTGCAGCAGCGTGACAATAATTTCACCTTCAGAATAGTTAAGTACATAATGCATGCAGGGAAAAAAATAAATTTATTTGCTGATGAATTAAGTAGTATCATTATTATCTTCAATGTCTTGTTTTAGCTTTCACTCACTTTCACTGTGGCTTCTGCAGCTTGTAGCACAGCCCCCCAGTGAGGAGCAAACACTGTTTTCCCCTCGCAGCAAAAGGAGAAATGAGTCAGGACGGTGTTACTGAATGTCACAGAGCAGTGATAAAATATGTGGTGAACACCCTTTCAGCTCAGTAGGATCTCCGTGGTTTAGGTATGAGTTCTGCAAAAACGAGTACTGTAGTGAAATAAAAAGAAAGGATTTATCCATTTCCCACCAACACACTAAACAAAGTTTTTAAAAAAGGATTCATAACTGGATTCACATTTAATAAAATGCTATCAGCTATATTACATACAGGACATGCTAAATGGACAAATATAAATCCAGAGTTTAAATTTGTCCATTTTGCCAAAAGAAATCATTGATGAAGAAATGTTCTCTGCTTTTACTAAGATCATTTTCATACAGTCCTTTAGTTGGCTGGCGTACTGTTGGTTCTCGATGGGGTTACATTTAAAGCAACAGAGCTGTGGTCTTGGTGGCATGTGCTATATGGCTCGGCTGAACAGGTCATACTTAATTCTCTAAAGACATATATACATACCAACGCTACAATAGACATAGGAACCACACTTCCAATGGAGTTACTGTAAACCTTCAGAAGTGGTCATACAGTGAACATATCAAACTGTGCTCAAGCACTAAGAACAGAGAGGCTCTCTGTCTGCACCGTATGGAGCGATTTGATGTTGGCTTGCACTCTGCCTGCTGTGACCCCACCCCTGGTAAATACAGGGTTGGAGGTTTCCTCCGTGGATAAAAATACACTTGCCTCTCAGCAGAGAGAGGAGAAAAGCCAGAACTCTTCTCTTCTTCTGTGCCTTTTGTGCACCGGGAGCTAAAGACTCCCACATTCATCACAAGTTTGTGTTTGTTTGTTTGTTTGTTTGTTTTCTGGCAGATTTTGTTTTGTGTTTGCGAGAAATGTATTCACATGTTGACAGAGTAACACAAAGAAAAAAAAGAGAGAGCAATTCTGGGCAATGTTTTGCATTATGTTTAACGCCTGATAACTCATTTGGTAATGTGGAGAAGTCATGAATGTGTCTTCCTTGCTTTTGTCTTTTGTCCCTCATGAGCTGCCTTACCACACTATCTGTGATGTCATCATTGTGCTGTGCAAAAGTGTTTGAAGCTGGCAGAGGCCTACAAGCTGACACAGGTACGGTTACTAATGAAAATGATAGGAAAGGTTTGACAACACTCCCTGTGTTGTTGTGTGATCAACCCCACAAAGGGTGCACTAAGAACTTCCTGGTAAAAGAAAAGAGTTTTCTGTTGCTTGCGCTGAAGAGGAAAAGAGACTCTTGAGTGACTTCCTTGTTTGAGCTGGCAGCACACAGACAGTGTTTCAATACTATGGCGCCCATAACTGTGCCGGTGAGTGACTGACTTCAAGTTTTTGATTGTTTTAGTGACAGAAAATCTGTAAAAGTTTCATTTGATCTTTCAAAAACCTGCTGATAACATGTTATATAACTTCTCGTGTTCATTGCTTTTGTCCCTTTACAGAAACAAGAATGTAATTGTGCAACCACGAGTGTTCTTGAAGAAATGAAGAAGAATATGTTGGAGAAGAACATATGATCATCTTCGGTCACCGGCTGGAGGTTAAGTAGCAACTAGAACTAAAAATGAGCCACGAGGGAGAAGAAAATCAGGGGACGGGACTAAGAGACGTCTATGACTTACTAGTTAAAGCACCTCAGGAGCGACTGCTAAGTCTGACATTCCAGCTGGGTGAGTCTCCTGAAGATAATATCATACACGCCTTATGTCTGATCATTCTCCAGAGGGAGACGGAGGCCCTGAACAAACTCCAGGCGCTGAGAGACAACTACCTTGCTAGACATTTGGCTGAAAAGTGGCAGATGAGTGGAGATAAATCAGAGGATTTTGGCATTCATTGTGGTAATTTCCAAGAGTTTACAAAGGAATCTTTGGCTGCGTTGGCTCGTATTTTCAAAGTTTTGTCACAGCAGAGGCTTTGTGATCCACTTCTGAGAGATCTGGCATATAAGAGAGCTCTTTCCAGTGACGGCCAAAAAACAAGCAATTGTATCGATCTGGAGTATGATCAACTCACAGAGGAAGCTAAAGACATCTGCGGGCCTCAGTTTGTAGAGTGGATGTGCTCCCCCACAGATCTCAAATCAGTGTCTCTCCGTGATCTTTATGAAAGCCTGGACGAAGGAAACACAACTTTAAAAGTTACTCTGAACCAGGATCAGCCTCACAGAGCTCACAGCCTGCCCAGCCCACTACAGGTGAGCTCCTCAATGCCCTCATACCCATCTCATCTAGAGATAAGTATACCTCCAACAGCCTTATTTCAAGACGACAAAACAACTCAGGAAAGACCAGATGAATCCAAACTTAACACCCCTGTCCTCCCTGTTAGTGAGTGTGAAGCAAAAAATGCACCTGGTCAATCTCAGACGTCTGAGGAGCCTCAGCTTAAATCCAATGAACCAAAAAAACTTCCAAGGACGGACGAAACATTCCCCGCAGAGAACATTAAGTTGGACAGTCTTACCTCTCCTACCAAAACTCAAAAACCAACCACTGAAACAAATCTAGTACGACCTACTGCAACAAGCATTGTTCTACCCATGATGCCTGCTTCAAATGAAAGTCCAGAAGAAGAGGATGAGGAGGAAGAGGAGAAGGAAGAGGCACAATTTTACGCGTTTGTCATCTTTCATGCGCCAGAGGATGCAGATATGGCCGAGAGCATGAGAATAACACTGGAAAGTGTTATCGGTTGCGAAGGTGCAACTTTCTCTGAGGATTTTGCCATCCCTGGAAGGAGCACCCTGAGGTGTGTGGAGGATGCCATCAACAACACGGCCTTTACCCTATTGCTTCTCACGTGCAACTTCAGCACTCGCATGCAGAATATCGAAACGGATGCTGCTCTTATCAACTCCATAAACAAGACACACAAATACAATACTGTTATCCCTCTGCTGCCGCGGAAGAATCGCATGCCCAGACAGAGCATGCCTACATTGTTGCAGACACTAGTTCCACTCGATGAGAGCAGGAGCTTTGAGAAAAAAATAAAAGCATCATTGTCTCCCGCGAGGATTAGAAAACAGAAGAGAATCTGGAGTGAAGAGCAGACAGTGAAAAAGGAGAGAGAGAGACAGGAGAGACTAAAGCAATTATGCCAGCATCAAAAGCAGCTGATCAAAGAGTGTAAAGCAGCACGTTTGCTGGAGAAAGAGAACTTCAGGCTAATGAAACAACAACAACAACTTCTCTGTCCCAATGTGCCACCAGAACAGGACGGTGGTGACGGCAGGGCTCAGCAACAAAACCAACAGCCACGAAATATTCATATTGAACATGCTCAGTACATTATGATTGGTAATGAGTCTCGTATGACTGTGGGGTTGGGTGGAGGTGAAGACAAAGATGATTTAGATGAGCAATAGGTACAAATATGATGACTTGTGGTTAGAATACGATGATATTTTCTGAGTCTATTTGTAGGAATTGCGAGAGATAATCATTTCTGAACACTACAGTGTCAGTGTTGCTGCAATCACTGCAGATTGTTTAAACTTGTTGGAGAAAGACAACTCAATAAAACTATCATAAGAGCAATTAAGTGCCATGCTAATGATTTTAAAGGACAACATAAGGAGTCAATGAACAGCAGCACAAGGCCTTTCATTTGAATGTTTAGCAGAAGAAGACTGCCATCTACTGACTGATATGTGGTACACACTTCATGATCTTAAGAGCTGTATGGACCAACTTTAGGCACTAGGGAGCAATGCTGTTACACGCTCCTTATTGCTGCTTATTGCTGTTCATTACTCTTCACAGCATCTTTGGAGTGCAGTGTCATCCAATAGCACTGCTGTTCTGTGATCTGAGAGCCAAGAGACATTTACCTTTAGTGTTTTCCTTATTGTTCCTAATTGTTCACATGGGTTTGTGCAAGTTTATCACCTTGTTTAAGTGAAGTTTGGTGTAACAGTAACTGTAAACCTTCAGTTTTAGTGATCTGATCATGTTTTGAGCATCCTTGTCTGACCTCAACTTTTATTTCCCATCTCCCGTGACAACTTTTTTGTAAATCGGTAGTGATATCCAGTGTATCAGCAGACCGATGGGCTGTTAAAGACATGGTACATTACTGGTTACCAATAAATTCATTCATTCATTTTATTTTTTGTTTTTGCTTTCATGCTTAACTGTGACCTACCCACAAATCTCTGTGAGCCAAACTGCAGGCTGCTTTTAATATTTCAGACTAAAAATGAGGACAAGCTGTGATACAAACTACCTGAGGATCAACATCAGGTAAAAACACTTCATTAACACTTTTCTTCTTGCACTTCCTTGTTATCTGTCTGTTTTTCCTCATGCAGTGCTTTTTCTGATGCACTTTGAAGGTACTTTATAATTACATTTTTCTAATTCTTAAGTGCCATCCACGTGGAGAATGATGCTATAAGTGATGTCTGCTTTTTGTTTATTGTGTAGGTTATAAGATACTTCTGTCTGTTTGTTGTATTTTGCCCTTTCTACTCTAATTCTGTAGTGTATATTACACTTCTGCTGCTGCAATAAGCGAATTCCCCTGTTTGTGGGATAAAGTATAATCTAATCTAACAATGTAGTAGTACTGATGTATTGAAATAAAATTTAAAAAGTTAAGAAAAACATAATTTTAATGATCAGATGTTTGAGTTTATGTTAATGTTCTCAGTGGTTCTCAACTAAAGAAATGTGTCATATTGTCACTGTCAGGTGAAAATCCTTCAGGATATGTGTGATATGGATGACCAGGTTATGTCTGTGCACTAATTTCACATTCATGCTTCATTTCTGCCTTAACCTCGCGTCAGAGGAGGCTTAAGTGTCATTCTGGTGTGACATACGTACAGTAAAAAAATCAAACATGTTTTCTGTCATATGCTTGTACCTCACGTCAATCTTTGCTTCATTAATCCCTGATAAGTCACAAAAACAAGATGTCTCTGTATTTTTTTCTGCCATAGGGGTGTCCTCTTTGTTCAGACTTGTTTTTGTTTATCAGCCAGCCGATCACTGACTCTTTTTTCTGTGCGATCTAATTCAGCCTAAACTATTTAATCTTGTGTACCCTCTCCTACAGCCCAGGTTCGGCCCTTCTTTCATCATTTTGTCTCATAGTAATCTCTGATAAGTGTGCAAAACATTGAAACTTCCTATTTGATTGAAAATGGCATAAAGACATTTCATTGTTTTTGGAAAAAAATATATGCAGATTTTAAATTTGATGCCAGCAACATATTTCAAAAAACGTTGGGACAGTGGCAACAAACGACTGGGGAAGTTGTTAAATATTAAAAGAAAACACCTGCACAAACATCTCACAATTAATGAGGCTGTCTTTGTGCTATTTTCAATGATATATGGGGTTTCAATGTTTTGCACATCATCACATTTTGTTTCTATTTACATTTTTACACACCCTGCACACATTTTTACACAACTTTTTTTTTTTGGAAACAGGGTTGTGAAAGTACGTACTCTGTCTGTTTGGTGTAATGTAGTGGTATAAAAGTCTTACAAAATGCAAATACTTGTGTCAGAAGAAACTGTGCTTAAGTCTGAAATCAGCATCTCTTTCCTAATCCGAACGTCCTTCAACAGAATCAGTGTAAAATAATCAGTAATATATTTTATTGATCAGGCACTATCGTCGCTATCTGATCTTCACGTCTCATATCAGAAAATCATTTAAAATGATAAAAATAAAGTTAACAAATAAAACTGGACAAAAGACAAACTAAACTGCCTTTTCTCACTGGTTACTATATCAGTGCTTTGTCAAAATAAGGTGAAACAAAACAAAACAAATTAGAAATGTTTATTATTATCTGTTAAATTTGTCTCAATAGTAATCAAATCTATCATATAGAGTGGGAGGGTCACTCTTAAAGTAAGCAACCATGCTTACACTACACTAAATATTCTTTTCAACCTTTTCAAAACTCTAATAAAAATGTCTAGAATAAGGATACAGTCATTCTGTTTATATAAATATATGTTGTGAAGAATTAAAGTCCTCCTTCCTCCACTTCTCCATGGAAACCACATCTGGGAGTTAGTCAAAAACCCTCCTTGGAGTTAACTCCACCTTGGTTTGTATTACACTGTGGTGACTCCTGTCGCGGCAGTGAATAGACTTGGGGGTGGGTGGACCGCGCATGCGCAGTGCGCTCTATCCTCCAGACCAGTGCGGCAGGAAAGGCGCAGAGAAGACGCCGCGGAGAGATAGAAGAGAGAGGAAAACAGTTAGAAAAGAAAAGGAGGAACAACATGGACACGAAGAGCGCCTTCAGCTGATCATAGTGTCCTCTGGTGTCGGGCTGTGGCTCCTCTCCTCTGCCGCACAGCCGCTCCGTTATGTATAACCTGAGGAGGAGAATAATGTCAGGGAGCGGAGGAAATCTTCAGAAATCCTGCTCCTGAACTGCGCTTTAAGAATATTACTTAAAACTGGAGGATGGTTCGTGTGTGAGAGAGGAGCGCCTTTTTTATTTATATCCAACTCGTCGTGCTCTCCAAAAAAAAAAAAAAGGAAAGAAAAGAAAAAAAATCAAGGCCACGCTGAAAGTTTTTTTTATTTTTTTCTGGAGAAGGGAAATTTTTGCTGCATTGAATTCCATTGGACGGGATGTCATCCGCAGTCAGGAGGAATTCTTCAGGCTGACTGCTCCTCCAGCTGCACTGTGTATGTGAATCCTGACAGACAGACAACACACACACACACACACAGACAGAAAAGATGGGAGATGCGACAGATGACAGAGGGATGAGACGCACCTTCATCGTCCCTGCCATCAAGAGCTTCGATCACTATGACTTTACCAGGGCCAAGATATCATGCAGCCTGACGTGGCTGGTGGCCAAGGCTTTCGGCTCGGGTAGGTGGCGCCTCTTAATCGTCTTCATCTCTGGATTAGATTAGTGGAAAACATTGTTAAGATAATCATCTAACTTGTGTAATAATGTGGACTGATGATGACTTGGACCAGGGTGTTTAGAGGCGGGAGTATTGTGTAAACAACAGCCTGTAATCAGACACTCACTGCCTTATTCTCTTGTTATTATGAATACAAATTTATATTTGTCAGATTATCTTCTTTATCCATAAACTCACATCAATCTCTATCTCTAGAGTTGGTGAGATCTTCTACATCACATGCTCATGTCACAGTGTTATTGAGTTTAACCTGTTGCATGACTAATGTTAATTATTCCCCTCTGCAGAAGTTAGGCCAAACCTATTATGTAACTCTCTGTGTCTCCGGATCTGTATTGTCAGCTTATACTGTTTGATGGCTGATCAACAGATGCAAGGACTTAACTTCTGCTTGCCTTTAGGGCTGCAGCCGATCAATCTTATTTTTGATTGAATAATTTGTCAACAATGTCAGAAGATTCAATGCATTTTGATGCAAGTACAAATACATACAAATATCCATTCACACACCATGAAACAAATGTAGAAATACAAAATATTATAATGTAAGAAGCTAGTTCAAATGCATAATTAAGGGTTGATGAACAGTACAAGAAGTTCAAATGTACTTGTCGTTCTGTAAACACAGTCAACTGCCCTTCTCCTGTCATCTCCTGTGCAGAAATCCAATGACTTCCTTCTATTTGTTTTACTTGCAGGCAAATTAAATGTTTCAAAATATCTCATCAAACGTTCCTAAAGCTTGAAGCATGGCTGCTTTTTAACATTGTTTAGGCCCACAGTTGGAACAGGGAATGTTAAGCATTTTTACTTGGAAGATTATTCCAACAATCAATATTTTGGACGATAAAAATGTCAGAAAATGCTGAATAACGCCCATCGCGCTTTCCTAGAGGCCAAGGTGACATCTCAAAATGTCCAAACAACAATCTAACACTAAAATTAATTTAGTTTTCTACCACACAAGACAAAAAAGAAGCAAATCTGAGCAGAGTTAAGAAAGTTGAGAATCTGCAAAAAGGGTTAGGTATATTTTATCAGAATATAGTGAATAATGCCTAATCACGTGTGCTAAAGGCCATGATGACATCTTAACTTATCTTGCCGCACTCCACAGATATTTCGTTTCACAAGAAAGAAAGAAAAACAAGAATTTTTCACATTTAAGAAGCTGGAAACAGAGAATGATTGGCGTAATTTACTCTAAAAATGACTTAAATTGTTTATCTTTGGCTCAATAAAATGTCAGAATATAACGTCCATCACTCCTTGTCTTTACTCAAGCGGACGTCTTAAAACGTTGTCTGACCAGAAGTCTTAAAGACAAAGACATTCAGTTTACTGTAATTTAGGAGAAAGAAAAAAACAGCAAGTGAGAAGCTGAAAATAGGGAAAGTAGTGGGAGATCAAGTTTCTGTTTATCAACTATTTGACTGATTGTTTCAGCTATTCTCTTCCTTTCCAAGCACAGTAAAATAGCTGCTCACAGTATAAGAGGACTGTTTTGCCTTTCATGACAGTAACAATGATGTTTTCATATGGATATGTATGTCAGTAACTATTCCATGTATCCGAGCTTTGGCCTGTGTCCTGTCATCAGTGTGGTCTGGAAGCAGCTCTGGCCTCCTGCCCTCATAAAGAGTAATTCCAGCTTGCTCTCAGCCTAGAGGTTTACTCCAGCTCCTAATGAATGCTTTTAACGGCTGCTCCTCAATGTACAGTACTCGGACAGACAAACCTAGAAAGAGACAGATCAAAAGGCAGACGTCTGAATCACACCTATTGATCCAACAGTGAGCGCCAAACGGGCCAGCGTGACTCTTTTGTTGTTTTTACTCCCAGAGAACATGAAAATGGTGGAGAGACATACAAGGTAGAGGACAGCAACATGTGAGACCTGCGGCTGTTAGCATGTACTGTTGCCGCCGTGTTTTTTCCCCATCCCTCCAAGTGACACAGTTTTAGCTCCGAGCGCTGCCGAGAACTGTGGCCCAATTCATAACTAGTCCTCAGAGCCCTGTTTGGCCTAGTTTGGACGGATGAGTGATGGTTTAAATCTGGTGATGCTCAGATGTAACAACTTTCTCATTTGCTGAAAGTTTGTAGTAAAACTTTACACAGATGCAGATTGCATGAGCACACGTAAAATGAACAGAGCATGAAAATAAAGCGCTTTAACAAGCAAGGAAATAGAAAAATATTCACAGTGGTTTTCAAAACTGGAGTTACAAAGTGATTTATAGTAAGAAAGAGGAGGTAAGAGGGAGATAAAGAAGATGGGATGTGGGGGACACTAAAAACAAGCAGAATGGAGTGAAAATCAGAAGAAAGGAACACAAATGGGTTTTAAGATGCTGTCTGAAGATGTGGACTTTTTTTCTGTGCATGTGGAGTTGTCTGAGTGCATGTATAATAGATATCAGAGCTTAACAGTCTTGACGTGTCTCCACATTAGCATCATATGAAGTTGGAACGCCCGTCAGCAAAGGACCAAACAGAGGTCGCCCCAGATTTTAACGATAACGCTTAAGTGCTAGCCTTATGTATTCAAGCACTGTTAAAAATCCCCGCCAGACACATATACTCACATACTACACACATAATACTTCCAGTTCTTCCAGAAGAAAAGCTTCATTAACCTGTTAAAAGTACATCTACGCCCTCTCTTGTTTGGTTCGAAACTGCTGGACTTTTTCTGAAATTAGTGTGTGTGCGTGTGTGCGTTGAACCATGATTGGCTTCTAGACTAGTTCCTGTCCGTCTGTGTGTTAAACTCAGATGTAAGGACAGCATGTACATCATTCTGGACAGTGAAGCCCAAACATCACGTGAGGACTTTAAGAATCAATGCATGAGCAGCATTGATTTTTGTACAGTTCTTTCAGGGCTAATGTAGCCGGGGGTTACTGGTCACTGTCTGTGCATTTGTTTACCTCAGCGTAGGTTCAGTCTTTTTGTGGTTTTGTGGTTTGAAATTGAATATTTAATCAATCCTGAAACTTGACAGATTTCAAGTGGCTCAATTTAAGCGGGCAGGTGAAATTTTTGACATCTAAGTTATAATTTGATGGTGAGTTTACACCAGAGGCTTATATCACATTATCCGCTGCAGCACAGACACCACAATGATTTCATTCAGCTCATTTAGAAGATTAGATGGAGGGAATTCTTCAACTCTATCAGTATTGCTCAAAACAAAGATGACCATGGGTCGCCAAGAGAGTATCCTCTCCAGCTATAAGGAATGAATGCTGGGTTTCTTTTAAAGCTATGAGGAAACTGATCAGTAAAGTCAGATGACGTAAGAGACATGTGAACATGAATACTCTTCCTTGAAGTGAAGGGTTTTTAATGGCTCTCTGCGTCTCTGTGTTTCATATGTTATGGTGCTTTAAAATAAGAAGCTAACTCATGCTCCAGTGTAGGACAAGAAATAAACATTAGCCGCCAGCCATCATTTAGTAAAATGCTATTATCCTATAGCTCAGATGTTAGAGCGGGCCTGGCTGTTAATTGTAGGGTTTGTTGTTAGACGCACAGCTTCTAGCTGCCCCCAGCTGTCCATATGTCATTGAGAAAGACACTGAAACCTAAAATTACTCCTATTGTATATACGAAGGAAACACATGCAGGTCGTTTTGGACCAACAAATCTTTTACATTTGCATTGGACATGAGTACATGTATGTGGTTTTGTATGTATGCGTTTTAGCCTCTTTCAGGTCATTGTTTTGGTTTTATGGCTCATAACTTATAGAGTCGCTCTTAGCCGCAGCGAGAACCAACTGTACACTACCTGCCCAGCACCAAATGACAGCTTAAAAGGCAGATATTTCCCTCAGGAGTTAGTAGAGACCAAATACAGCTAAAAAAGAGAGCGAATATTGGACTTATATTCCTGAGGAGGACAGAGATATGAATCTAAGTGAATGATAGGTTTGGAAAATGAGCAACTAGTTCCCCTAAAAGGTGACTAAAAGGTGTGGTATGTCAGTGTCATGTTCACAGCTGGTTTCCCAAAGAAGCCCAAAAAAAAAACATGTCATTGATGGTTAAAAGTATTTTTTTATTATGGAGAGTAAGCCAACAGCCGAGTACAAACATATAAGCCAAAAATAATATTATAATCTCTATAAAAACTTTAGAAATCATCACAAGTTGTCAGCACAGATTACTAATTAGATTATTATTATTGTTTTTTCTTTCAAAGAGAGTTAGCCTGAAGAGCAGAGATAAACTCTGCTGACCGTGATGTTGTGTATGCTGAGCTGTGATCCCAGGGGGCTCCAGGGGAGCAGTCTTCTCATGCCTGGACTTCCTGTGGCAGCTACTTCCTGTCTGTTTCCTCTTTGATGGCCAGCACAAAGGAGAGCGTTTTTACTTGACGAGGCAGATTTTCATGAACTCTAGAAAAACTCTCCGTGTTATCGTAGCCCGCTTATGTGTACGCAAAATGCCAAACTTGTATTTTTGTGAAAGGTTTCTGGGTGAAAGAGTGTACTGTGATGAACCATTTCTAGCATGATACTATAATAATTCACAGAGATGTCGCTTTAGTTGCCAAATTTGTATTCTCCGAGGTTGAATCCTTTAAGTGCAGCTCCTTTAATTAGCTTTATAGGCATTCAGACACAAGTTGGATGGATTTAATAGTTGTGACTAGACACAGGAGGGCTTGTTATGAAGTAGATGTTGATGTGGTTCAACATCTGCCTGTTGCTCTAAATATCTCTTTTTATCACGCAGCGCAGGGTTATGGGGAGGGGGCTGCACTAACCACAGCTGCTGGAAAACTGCAGAGGTTCGATCGTGCGCTTAATGGAGCTTCAAATATTACATTTTTATTATATTGTTTTGTTGAGCTCTTTTGCTTCTACAATGTTGTTGTTTTGGACACAGAACAGAAGGCTGTACCTTTAAGACAGATTCCTTTAGTGTCCTTTGTTTCCTTCAGTGTGATTCAGAGGCAGCCAGAAAGGAAATGACCCCACACACCAGGAATACACACTCATACTGGAGCATGCAGTGTTCTAAAACACACACACACACACACACACACACACACACACACACACACACACACACACACACACACATTCCTATGCAATGGTCTTGTCTGACACACAGAGGATAGAGGTGCATAGAGTATGTATGTCATCCAATGACAGATTGATGACTAGTGTAGTATAACTTTGACTCAATGTGTGGTTAAGAAACAACACAGTCAGAGAGAAAAGTATGTAACTCCTGGAAGCGTAGCTGTGTGTATGTGTGTGTCCAGCTATTTTCTTTAAATCAATTTCACAAGATTGGGTACTGCATGCGTTGTATATTTGTAACATAAACTTCTACCTACACACATAGGCTACAGTATCTTTTACACACACACACACACACACACACACACACACACACACACGCTGCAGCTTTGTGCTCACAAGATGCATTTTGTGGAGATAAGCATCAACAAATATACATGTGACATTGGTGTGTTTCTTAGTGTAATGGAGAAAACTCTGTCTGCAAACTTTTCACCTCTAACTGACGTCATGGCTAATGAAAGTGATGATGTTCAGGAGGTTTCGTGGTGCATGTCATCTTTTTTTGGGTGTGTGCCGCAAGCTTGGAGCTGGTTGTGGGCATGAAGGCGTGGCTCTGAGCTACAATATACTGTAGTGAAGCCATGGCAACAACAACGAAGGTAGTGAACTATAGAAAGAATTGTAACATATCTTCTTTTATTGCCTGGATGTATTTACTGTTTGCATCTCTGTCGATGTTGGTGTCTGAGAAGAGAAGGAACTCTAACCTTGTATCCTCTCTGCTCTTTTTCTCTCTCTCTCTCACTTAGATGCAGTACCAGAGGAACTGGCCGAGCCTTTATACAGGGACCAGTACAACCAGGAGCACCTGAAGCCTCCGGTGGCCTGCCTGCTACAGTCTGCAGAGCTCTACTGCCGGGCGGGGAGCCTGATCCTTCGCAGTGATGCCGTCAAACCTTTACTGGGACACAACGCTGTCATCCAGGCTCTGGCCCAGAAAGGCCTGTATGTCACTGACCAGGACCGACTGGTCACTGAGAGAGATCTGACCAGCACACCTATACACATGGTGAGTGGATCTGACCAATTAAAAACATGTGCATAAATGTATGTGCACGTTCATACTCCACTACATGTGTAGTGGAGATATGTGATGATGTGTGGAAGTGGATCGCTTGATTTAGATCTCTGTTCATTCATACATCTCACAAGTACATAAGCATATCAACCAGAGTTATCACCAAGGATTATTATCCATAAATTGTCTATAAAATGTTCAAAACAAGTTAAAAATGGCACAATTTTTCAGAGCTCTAGATTTATTTTGTCAGTCAACTAACTGATTAATCCGCTAATTGTTTCGGGACTATAGTACCAGTGTATGTTGCTGTGTGCTTGGCTGTGTCCTCCCCTCGTGGAGAATAAGTGGGTTATATGATCGTGTGTTTGTGTGTGCCGCTCCATGTGTCCTACTGTCCTCCAAGATCTGTCCGTTGAGAGCAAAACAACCGCTAATGACGGGTTTCCTATAGCAACCCATTACTCACTGTTCGGTCTCTGTGTCATTAGACAGCATCGGGCAAACATGCCCTGGCTCACACCACCAAGGGATATTCTTGTTGTATGTTGTCAGTGTTGTGTGCAGCAATGGATGGTAGAACATAAAAAGATTGTCATGTACATTTATTTTCATTATTGATTGATATCAATCTGATATATATCTGAATGTATTCATTTTTAAGTTGTGTTAGCCCAATGTAATGTCTTTTTATTGCTCAACAGTCCAAAACCTCAAAGATATTCAGTTTACAATGAGAATCCTCACATCTGAGAGGCTGGAAGCTAATTTGCCGCATTTCGTCTTGAGAAATCACTCAAACAGTTACCATAATCTTCTGTTGATCCACCAATCAGTCCATTGTTACAGCTCTAGAACAAAACACCGTCACCTTTTACTGGATGTAAGCAGAGTGGAAGAGATTCTGAGGCCCAAAAAGCGTTAAATTTATGGTGTTTTAGTGAAGAAAGGAGGGCGAGTCTGTGGCAGCTTGATACAGACACACTGCTAGCACATGCATGGCTGCAGACCGGGCACTTCTGCTGACGCCAAAAGGTGTCTGCATTGCAGTGCACGCTCTCTCTCTCTTCCCCCACCCTCTCCCGCTCTGTCTGTCTTACCGTTTCTTTTCTCAACTCTCTTGTCTCTCTCTCTCTCTCTCTCTCTCTCTCTCTCTCTCTCTCTGTCTGTGTGTTTTTGCTACCTTCCATCTTCTGTCTCCATCTCTCGCCTCCTGTTGTTTTCAGCCTTTTCTAATATCTCCTCTGTCTCATGCAAACTCTTACTGATATGGATTAAATGAGACTGGGACATTCTTATCACCTGAATATTTAATTGAAGCTTAAACATATTTCATCAAGCAGCACCAGTGCCCACGCTCTCTCTCTCTCTCTCTCTCTCTCTCTCTCTCAGGTTGTTTTTTATTTGGCCTCTTTTTGTGCTCTCCATTTTTACGGCTCTAGAGGGTAATTCAAAGTCACTAGTCGAGGACATTTTTATGTTTGCAGTTGATTGTTCTCACTACAAAACACATCGATTGTGCATCAAGAGTGTCATGAAACTTGGAGTGACAGGCGGTGATCAGGTACAACGCTTAATGACCCTGTATCCTGTGACACCTATAAAAGTAAACGTGTAGTCCCTGGCTGTGTCTGTGATTCTGTGTGCATGGCAGGTGATTTAGTGGTAGTGTTAAGCAGACAAATGGAGCCTGTAGCCCCTCGACCCCCGAAGACTATTGACCTTCATTTGTGTGTTGCACATCTGTGCAATTTGTTACTCTGTCTATCCTTATTGTTGCTCTGTGCCCTTCTCAATTTAATAGATTGGTTCTGCAAAGTAGAGGGACCGTCTGTCTGTGTGTGTATTTGTGGACTCAGCAGGATCATTTCAGTCACGCTGAAGTGAAGGCTTTTCATTTTGGGTTATGGTATATCTGCAGAGAAAATGATGACCTCATGGTTTTCCAAATAGTGTGCAACAGAGAAATAACTCATGTCAGGCAGGAGGAGGAGGAGGAGGAGCGTGGCAGTCTGTCAGAGGACGAATAAAGAGAGAGAGGGAAGGAGGGAGGAATGGAGTTTTAGGGACTGCCATTTGGCAGTGATCCAGGAGGAAGTAGGAAAGTAGAGCAAGAGAAGAGAGGAAAGGGTGAGTGTGGAAGTCTGCGAGAGGACGAATGGAAAGGAGGCAGATGGGGAAGAGCTGTGGAAAAGCGGGATGGGGAAAGATAGAGGAGAGAGAACGAGAGAGGAGGGTAAGGTATTGCCTCTTTGGCAGGCGGGACAACGTGTGTGCCAGAGAACAGAATGGAAAGGGCCCACTATTAAATATGGCCATCTGGAAAGAGGGGGGAGGGTGACGGGGTAGGAGAAAAGCAGAGTACATGTGGAGCAGGGAGGGTTGAGGAGAGGAGAGGAGAGAAGGAGGACGTGATGTGCACTACTGCAGCACGGTGGAGGGTGGGGTCTCACTGAGTCAAAGCACGTCTGGTGCACAAATGAGAGCCCCCCCCCCCAACACACACACACATGAACACACTCCTCCAAAGAGCTGTCAGACCTCCAGCATGTGCACAAGACCCATGTGCCCTTTTCTAGCCCTACCTTCCTGTTTCTCTTGGACTTTTTTTTCTGGTTTGCACATGTTCACACGTGCAGCCCTCTGTGTGTTAAAGCACAGAGGGCTGCAAGTGATGGGAGACGGAGAGAGAGAGAGAGAGAGAGAGTAACATAGCGGTAATTGAATTTTCCTGCAGAGGGGCGTGTGCCTTCGTCTAGAATCTAGACTCTAGTAGCTTTCTGCCAAATATTGCTGAAAGATTTGCCGGATAGAGAGAGATAGCAAGCGTGGTCGTTATTTTTACAGGTAGTTTGGCCAATTGCATCTTAGCTGTCAGCACACACAATAAGACACTCAATAGAGCCAGACATGTAGGTGTAAAGTTGCACAATAAAAACACTTGAGCGCTGCTCAGATGTAGGTCATTTCTGAGTGTGTACCTGCGCTGAAAAGACACTTAGGTTACTTTGATTATCTGTTTGCTCAGCTGTATTCTGCTTTCCTATAGATGCCTTTGATCAAGGGCGCTCACACACACACACACACACACACACACACACACACAAACACACAGACTCATGCACCCGTACAGCAGTAGTGGGAATGAATACTGATGCTCCTGTTAGATAGTGTGCATGAGTGTACTGCAGGTCTTTACAGCTCTTTATGGCCAGTGTGTGCCATTTCCACAGCCTTATAAGGCGTGTCTGTCACCATGAGTGGTTTAGACTCGTCTCCCCACCCACACACACACACACCCACACACACACACACACACACACACACCAAAGGTCTTTGTGAAGGGATAATAGACAGCATGTCTTTTAAATCCATGCTGTAGTGTCAACAGTAGAGACGAGAACAGTGCGAAGATGTGTAAGCAGCAGCTCCATATACAGTCTGTCTGTCTGTCTGTCTGTCTGTCTGTCTCTTATGCACACATGCACATGCATACACACATGTAGATTAGATCCGAACACAATGTCCCAAACAGTGCAGTGAATACACAATGACGAGAGGAACAATAACCTGGTTAAAAAACAAATCTAGATGTGACATCAAAGTTTCAGTCCTCCTTTGTCAAGACATTTACAAAGCAACAGGCAGATGTTATTATTAATAATAGTATTACTTCACTTCTTGTCTGGAGTCGTAAAGTGCAAATAAAAAAAAGCAAGGACCTCCCCAGTGTTGATAAAAGAACAACATTTTGGGAAATGCACACTGTAGTGGCAAATAACTTATGGTTGGATTTTTCCTTTAACACTTATTCCAAGTTTCCTTTGTTTTTACCACATGGAGAGTGCTTGTGCAGCATGTCAGACCTCTGAGCCCTTTTTCCAAAAACGATTCCAGAGAGTTTTTTCGTCGTTCACTGTTGCTCAGATTTTATTGCAAAATAAACATAATTTGAAAATAAGATGCAGTTCATTCAGTGTCTTTAAACTTTAACTGCAGCGTTTGCAGATTCCTTTCATCCGCTGACTCGGGTGAGGTCGACTGAGGTCAATGACGGTATCTTTTGGCAGCCCTGTTCTTCCAGGATAGTGGATGAGGTGGTGAGACAGAAAAAAATCAACAAATTATGTGAATAAAAATAAATGCAACTCTTACACACACAGTTAGACTGGACTATTCATGCCACTCGTGTTTTAATTATGGAGCTAGCTTAGCTTAGCACACACCTTTTAAAGCTCACTAATGTAAAAACTTGTTTGTTTAATCTTTGCACAAACAGATACATTGTGGTTTTAAAGGGAGTTCCACACTGTATTATACAATACCACTATTATACTACTAATATAAAAGACTCCACCCTACCGCTCTCCCAAAAATGTAGACTACCCTGCCCTACTGTTAAATTGTGTTTTTTTAATGCAGATTTACAAAAATCTTAATGAAACTAAATAAATTAGTGATTTGTCGTCACCATTAAAACTCATATGGATTCTTCACCAAGTGCTCTGAACACACACACACACACCTACACAAGCTTCTTAGCGACATTAAAGATTTAGGGGTTTTATGTAAATGAGTTCAGAAAAGCTTCAATCGCAGAAAAAAAGCTCAGTGGGTTTTCATTAAAATCATGTTTTCTGGATCTCCAGCTTCAGTTTAAGCTGCTTGGCCTGTCTCTCTCTCTCTCTGTCTGTCTGTCTGTCTCTCTGTCAGACTGTCAGTGCTGCTGTCAGCCAGACTGTCTGTAGGACCTCTGGAGGAGAATTCACGCAATGTGAAATATCCGGCAATATCCTGAAGATGCAGGAATTCAAAACAGCATCTGCAGATTGTTTTCATAGACAGGTCAATATCAGACTCATGTAATGTGGCATCTCTGTGTTCAAGTGCTAATACAAACAATACTGGCTACCAGTTTAACACACAACCGCTGTAGCCTTTAGTACAGTACATACAGTACAACATACTGTATGTCTGCCAGCACACATGTTTGTGTAGGTCAGTGTCAACAAGTAAATGTTCAGCTGAGAGTAAGATTTTTAAGATTGTTGAATAAACGCTCATTCATCAATCCACACAGAAATAAATCAACATTTTTTTAACTGATGAACCAGTTCAACAATTGGTTAAAATACCAAATATGTAAGAATTTCTTTTTTTGAAGTCCGCTTCGCTTAGTCTCTGAGGGTCACTTTTAATGTTTTATGACATTATATAAACAATGAAATTATTAAAAAATAATAGTGGTATTAGATTAGGTGATAAGGTAACTATTAATTACATATTTTCTGGCATCAGTTTCTCAACACTTCTATGAGGACTTTGTTTTTAACAGCCATATTTCCTCTGTACACGCCGTCTGTTTGCGCTGGCAGAACAACATGTGGTGCTGACGTTAGGCACCAGTAGCAGAAGAGGAGCTGTAGCACTGGGTCGGTTGTTGGTTTCTTGGGGAAACACTTGGTCACATTGGCTGTTACATAAGGCTCTGCGGTTACGAATAGAGGCCTGTGCTTGACAGTACGGGCTTCGGTGGGACGAGGTCTCACTGCTTGTTTGTGTCTGTTGGTTTGAGTCTCCTGGATCATGGAGCACCTGACTTCAGATGTTTGTCCAGTTAGGTTGGACTCACACACAGATGCTTAGGTAAGCAACAAGCACTCGTAAGCACACATACACACACTTAGACACAGAGCGTTTAAATGTTTTTGGTGGCGTGACAGGAAAGGGAAGGGGAGGTCTGTTGGTCTGACTGGTTTGGAGTGGGATTAGAAAGGCCAGGAGAATGTCAAGCTTTGTGTAGGTGTTGATGGCTGGTAAAAAAAAAAAAAAAAAAACACTCACATAAAGTGAATTACGTCATGCATGAACTATAAAAGTACTTTTTCATGCACAGTACAGAGTGGTTTCAGATGCCATGATACAGAGGGCTTGGACAGACGGCAAAACTTGCAGCATGGTTTTTCATAGTAACCTAGGTCTGCTACATAGTACGCAATAAGCTAAAAAAGTGTGTGTGACAAAGATCGTGGCTTACACAGCAAACAATTACACAGTGGCCAGGGTGACGTGAAAACGTCTCTCTTAAATCACGGTGTCAATATGCATCAGCAGAAACTCGAATGAAGATCAGTTTTAAATTTGAGAAACCAGTTTGTGTGTTTTTTTTTGTTTTGTTGCATATCGCCTCTGCCTCACACTACATAACACCAACATGTAATGCTCACCTTTTTCCAACAGTGCCCCAAGAATTTGTTTTCAAGGGAAATGACCTCCTCATTGTTACCTGCTCCTTATTTTTCTTTAAGAACCCCTACTTGAAATGTGTAATGCTGCAGCCTCATAAACAGCTCGCTTATCGTTAGCCTCGTTGAGTGGCTTCCTCACACAATTTCAAGGAAATTATCAGGTTTGACACGCTGCATGAAAGTGAGGTGGATACATGGCAGATTGTTGAGAGGACGTGTGACATTTATTTATTTATAGTCAAATCATAATTGCTGAACAATGCTGTTTTAAACGCCTTTTGGGGCTGTATTCAAAGTACTTCATACTTTTCTCTTTCAATAGAACGAAAGTTTGAGATCATATCTGTGATTTTGTTGAATGAAAACATCTGTTTCTACACCAACCAACCAACATGGTTATATAAAGTTAGGCCTTTAATTGTGGGAAAGGAAAGTCCTTACAGTTTTGCTTTATCTCTCTACAGAGTTCCCATCTGGCGCTCATAGATACCCTGATGATGGCGTACACGGTGGAGATGGTGAGCGTGGAGAGGGTGATGTCCTGCATCAACAGGTACTCCTCCGCTGAACCCTCGCACAGTGACGGGCACATCCAGGAGCTGCCTTATGACACAGAGGATGCAATCATCACCTGGATCAACAAGGTACACACAGGAGTACGTTTGTGTGCACACAAAACCACAAGGACATGTGCTTTCTCATTTGAGAGGATAACAACTGTACACATCCTTGAGCCTTTTGCAACGAGGGACACACTGTTCTTTGTTTTACTCCGGATATAGGAGACACGAGAGGCGTTGGAAAGTGAAGTGTGTCAGCACTCAGTTCCTCCACTGCTGTTTCAAAATCTAATATTTTTGAACTAAACTAGATGAAGCATTGGCACAAACCACATGTAATCATGTCAGAGAGATAAGACATGGCTGACCTAACCTAACCTCCTCCGGTCTACTAAAGCAGGATTGGAAGGGTAAAGTTGGACCTAGAGTTGATTGTAACCTTTTAAGAAGTTAGCAGTTAAAGCTAATCTGTGACAGCGTCAAAGATTATTCAGACACTTGAAGTTACTTTTACCATCCTTGCAGGAGATGTTTAAGCCTCAAAAGATAACTATGACCTAATTTTACTTTGCACGGCATGAATTAAGCCATTAAATGTGCAGTCATCACTTACATTCCTCGCTGAAGAAGCTCATGTGTTTGGTCCTCCTTTTTCCAGCCCAGAGGCAGGAAGATACACATGTAAGATCCATTTACAGACATACACATTCAAAGAAACACGTGTCTCCCTGTGTAGCTTTGAGACATCGCACGCCGTGGTTTGGATTGGCCGAGCGACCATGTGCATCCCCAGGCCAAAATGTTACATCACTGCTTGTACTGAACCTTTGATGACAGAGGAGCAGTAATCGTAAAAAAAAGGTGGCTTTTTAAATAAAAAAATACTATTGTCGTATTCTTTGAAGTGCTTTCTACACTGGGCTTGAGTTGGAAGTCAGCAGAGTGCTGGATATTGGGTTACAATTATGTCTAGTGTCAGTGGCTAATAGGCAGAGGTGGTGGTGAAACGTTTTTTCTTTGATGTGTGGGAGCCTCTTGTTCTCATGTTCAAGTTTTTCCCCTCTTCAACACAGACTCACCATTCAGTCTCTCCCTCCCTCCTCTCTCTCTTCTAGGTGAATGAACACCTGAGGGACATCCTCATCGAAGAGCAAAAACTGAGAGAGGCTTCCTTCCAGGAGTCGAATGCAACAACACAAAAAGTAAAAACACACACACTAACGCAAACTCTCAGTCGTCAGGTATGCAAATATAAGAGTGGTTAAAGCAATAATTAAATATTTTGTCAGCGTTTTAGCTTAGCATAATGACTGAAAACAAGGGGAAAAAGTAGCCTGGTTCTTTCCTACCCGCATTATTATCTCCAGTCAAATGTAAAAATCACAGAAGTCACTGCGCCCTAGCTGTTATTGGCCAACAAATAGTTACAGTACATATCGCCCTCTAAAACCACAAATTGTGGTTGATTACCGTTAATTCTTTTAGTACTTATTTACTTCCTGCTGAGATTTAGATGAGAAGATTGATACCGCTGTCATATCTGTGTGTTAAGTACAGCTTAGCACAAAGACTGGGAAACAGTTAGCCTGTCTCTGTCTGAAGTTTTAAAATACACCGACCAGCATCGTTAAAGTTCACCAAGTAAGAGCTTGTATCTCTCTTTGTTCAATCCATACACTATACAACACTGTAATCCACTTGAATCTGTTATTTCCTAACAGTAACGAGTCTTGTCATCGTCGGGAGGTTGCCAGGCAACCAGCAGACACCACACAGAAGAGCTGTTGTTTGTCAGTAACTAGTTACACCGCGTAACTAGATACAGTGTGTTAATTGGTGAAGCGTTAATGAGCGTATTTTTGAATTTACTTACTGGAATAACCAGGGTAGCTGATTTCCCTTTGTTTTTAGTCTTTGGGCTAAAATGTTGAACTATTCTGTTAAAGATCCAGTGTTTTAGATGTATAGGACTAAAATATGGAATATAACATGAATAAATGTGTTTTCATTAGTGTATAATTACCCAAAAGTAAGATCTTAGAGCCTTTTATATTTGTAAACATAGAGTTTCTACACTTTTCCACAATGGACAAGCTAAACACTGGCTCTATATAACACCTTCATATTTCATACTTCACACTGGACCTTTAAGAATAGCACGAAAAAAAGCGAAACATTTTTTTCTCCTGTGTCTTTATCTAATTTGCTTTTTTTGTCAGTTTTGTGCTCTGCTTCTCATACTTGTGTCTTTAACTACTACCCGTAGGCATGTGTGCATCTACACAAGGCACACGTGGACACAAATGATATGTACACACACATACGGCACAGTGTAAATCAGAGGAACAGATGAGCTCAGTCAGTCTCGGACCAGCTGCGAAATGTTGGCAAGAGTCACGACACTGCTGCTTTAGAGGAGACAAAGAAATGTGCCGGGCGGAGGAAGAGAGAAAGAGTGACAGACAGAGAGAGAGAGAAGGAAAGTGAGGAGGGATAATCAGAGAGAGGGCAATGGGAGAAATGACATCAGGGTGGAGGACATGGAGAGAGACACTCAGGAACTTTGTCAGCTGTAGCAAAAGAGAGTCGGTGACAGACAGAGGCAGTGTTGTCATGCTGCAGGCCATGTTGTTATGTAAGGTCCGTGTGACACAAAGAGTCAGTCCACTGAGACAAACACACAGCAGTCCGCTACTGTCCTCTTCCACTTCAGTTAACCATAAAGCTCCAAGCACGGGGGCCTTATCAGGTCATGACCTTTGCCTCGGGTCAGCTCTGTGACGGTGACAGTCAGAGGGTAAAAAAAAGGAAAAATAAATATTAACTCAATTCACCTGAACTCAAACAGGAATCTGTAGGTAAACTTCCTGTGTTTCAATACCTGCTCAAAGAGCTGCACAGTCTAACCTTTGTCTTAAGTCAACAAGATTAAGAGCCATACTAGCTGCTCTGTGAGCTTGCACTTACACACACATGCTGCTAGCAGGCAACGTGGTCGCTATGACAATGCTTACATGGTGATGTTTATCCTGTTCACCATCTTAGTTTCGCATGTCAACATGCTTACATTTCATGTATTAGCACAGAGTACAGCTGAGGCTGATGTGATGTGTTAGTTATGCAGGTATCTAGTTGACCTGATGATGGTGCTAAATAAAAACCTCAGGGATCACCAAAGTCATTCAGAATCACCCTGAGGTCTTCATGAATGTCTGTGCACAGTTTATCTCCAATTCATCTTGGCCAAAGTGATGATACAAAGGCACACCGCAAGCAAAATAATAAAATATGGGAAAGTTACCTTTCTCTTCAAAGAGCTGCGGGATGCTTTGAGAAATCCATTTAGAGGGAGCTTTTATCTGCTGTGGGAGTTTCTTGGCAAATTTTCTCATGTGCTCATTATCTGTTTTTGTGTCAGTATAGTGAGAGTGATCACGGCCTCACTCCGATTGCTCTGTAAGATGATAACACACACAGGATATATGACCCTCTTCCAGACTGACTCACAGACACACTCAGGCATTGTCAAAGGCAACAAATTACAACGAGGGAAGAAGAAGAGGGTCTTTTAAAGAGTGTGAGGAATACTCTGTGTCAGTCAGCTGCTTTCCTACTCCATGCTCCATCACACAGCTCCCTCTCTACATTATCAACTCCAACAGAAGTCTATTCACTGAGTAGGACATTCTCAGAGGAGATAATTTCACACATACACACACTCGTAAGACTGCCTCGAACACACACACACACACACACACACACACACTATTAAATGAGCACAAGACACTTCTCAGTAAAGACTTGTCTATTCTGGGATGGTGTGAAAAAATCTTTAACTGTGGTCTTATGACTAAGTGCTCAGGATTTTTGTGCGTGCAATGTGTGTTTGTGCTTAACATGTGCTTACACATAGGACTGAGTGGAAAGTCTGTACAGCGGACATGTTGGATCATCATAAGCGAATCTAAAGCAACAGTTATAAAAGTCTGTTTGCAACATTTCTTTTAAAAACAACAACATCTCAACAGATTTTCAATAAAATTTGGTGGAATGTGAGGACAGAAGCCAAGAAATGAGAGATTACATTTTGGTGCAGATCCACAATAACCGTACAAGATAGATTTTACTGCACAATCTGTGGAACAGATTTGTGAACATGTCTGAACAGTGGGTAACTAGAAAGTTTTCATTTTAAATAAGAACATTTCCCCTGAAATACTGAAATCTGTACTCTGTGTGGTTCATTTATTTTTAGCCATGATAGCAGTGTAGCTCTACAGTATGAATAGTAATATTAGTCTGTCCACTACTTTGGTCCCAGGTGAAATACCTTAACAACTATTTAATGAATCACTATGAAATTCATGTTCCAGACTTTGGCGACCCCTTTATATTCTTGCACCACCAGCAGGTCAAATGTTTTATTTATCCAGTATTTTGTTTATGACCTCACAAATGATTAAATGTTAGGATAGCTAAACCAAGCTGGTGAACAGTATACCTGCTGAACTTCAGCATATTAACATTGTTTGGAGCATGTTCGCATGTTGACATTTCACAATGACACTAGCATGGCCTCTTAGTGTTGTGTGGTCTGTTGGTGTGTTATTTTAATTGCTCTTTATGTGATTATTTGAGTGCAATGCCTTTTAGTAAAATGCCATCTTCATCTCTAGAGACTTCTTGTGGTTGGATGATTATAAAAACATGAGTTGTGTTTTAGGAAAGCAGTTTATGTAGCATGGTCTGGGAGGGGAGACAAAGTTCTTTTTTTGCAGTGTAATTTTATATGTAAGAAGTTCTGATATTTTATGATATATATGGGCTAGGCACATGTATGTGCATGGCACGACTAAGTAACTCCCATGTGTCCCATGATTTTCTATCTCTGTAATACATCCAAACCGATAAATATATATATACACAGACATGCAAGAAGTAAATAGACACCTTCATTCAAATTCAAATTAAAGGTGTATTTATTTCTTGCATGTCTGTATATATGCATGGACATTTTAATGAATGTGCAGCCTTTGCAGAGGTACAACATGCACTCTTCTTTCTAGTTCTGAGAAAGGGTTTGTCTCCAAGTCTCAGCTGTAGTAGCAAAACTATTTTTTTTGTGCTGTTGGCCTAACACCTCTCCAACTCTCTCCTGTTGTTGTCCAATCATCATCTACCATCAAGTCTCCTAGCAAATGGTACTGGAGATTAGTACCTGTAAGTCCATCCATTCTGTGGAACTTCTTTTCACCAACCATCACCATCTACCTCCTCTCCATCTAAACCCAAACCTGCAACGATATGCCCATTCACATTCTCCCCTCATAGTCTCTTGACATTGCATGTGGCCCCAACCCCCATTATGCACTCATCAGACACCTCCCACCCTTTCCTGCCACAGGCCTCTCCACATTCCTAGTAATCTGATTAATTGATGTGGTAACTATTATAAACTGGCACTACTCTCAGAGTTGGAAACTCTACCCGAAGAACAAAGATATTCCTATTGTGTATATCATATTACCAGTTTATCTGTTGTCTGTGTTGTACATTGAAAAGAAGTGGCAACTTCCTCTCTTTCAGTTGTATGTGTTGAATTAGCTGCTGTAGAACAAACAATCAGTGATGCAGTTTATAACCTGTTTATGGAAACCAGTGATTACAGCTTCCATAATATCACTTGTAAAATGCATATTTAACACCACTCTTGTGTGTTTATGCACAAACTGGGATGCACTGATGCCCTGAAGACATATGTAGTATCGACTCTCTGGTTTTTACAGGCCCGGAGAGGCGTACAATAAATCCGCAGGCAGGACTGATGCACTAATATAGATTATTATTAAACTCTATATCACATGCATTGTCTGCTTCAGCAGCACAGTGGAGATTTAGAGCACCCACTCCCCTCCATATCAGATGTATAACATCGATAACCATTCATTTGCTACATGCATTTTGTCCCTCTTCTCCTTCTTCTTAGAGAACTAACCACTCCTCACAAGCAATCAAAGGGCGCAAAATAATGCTAGTGTTATGACACGTGCATCTCTTTTATCCATACAAATGTAAGACGACTCTGTAATTCTTGATGCTGCAGCTGATTATTTGCATGACCGATTTAATCTGCATTATTTGAGTTGAGCCTGAAGCCCATCCCTTGCTTGAGATTCCTCAAATTAACACTTACATTTGTCTGTGAGTGGGTGTGATTGAGTTGTGAGCGTGTGTGTGTGTGTGTGTGTGTGTGTGTGTGTGCGTGCAGGTGCATGCAGATAAAAGTGTGTCCGCACCAACAATCAGACAGAAAACTGTACAACATATCCACACCCCGATGACACATATTAGTGATGTCGCTATGCCGTTGCCATGGTTTCAGGCTCGCTACAGGAAGGAGCACGCTCAGCAGAGAAACGCTCCATCACTCCCTCTGGTGGAGAACCTGCTGAAGGACAACACGGACGGCTGTGCCCTGACCACCCTGCTGCACTTCTACTGCTCACAGGCTGTCAGACTGGAAGGTGGGATCAACACCTCAACCTGTAACCACACCCACCTGACCTCACTAACCACGCCCTCTTTTAATTGTAATTGTCACAATTCATAAACTCCAAAGTCAGTTCAGTGTCAGTCAAATTACATACAATGAGCTTAACCACAGTGATTTTCAGTCTCAGCACAAAGGACGCTCTCTCTGCTCTGAGTACAACTTTACATTTGAAGAGTCGGGCCTCAAACAAAGAGTGTATTCATTATGATTTTGTTTTCTGAAGGCTCCTTTCCTTATGAATGTATAACAAAGTGAGCGAATTCAGTAGAACAACAGTAGCCTTTTGCGGAAAGTGTTTTATAGTTTTCAGTGCCCTAATCTCAAAATACAACAGACATAAGCATCCTGTTGTTTCACTTAAATGATACAAACGTTGAATAACACTCAGGGTACTGACCCAAGAAAGACACTGTGAGGCAGAGAGGATTCAGGAAAAGACACGGAGAAGGAGTGCGAGACAAAGAGAAACAAAGACTTGTTTCCTCTCAAGCTCGCCTGCGCCCTCATTTCTAAAAATGCCCAGGGTTGGGTTGTGATTGGTCACGAGGGGCGTGTGACGGAGAGCCGTTAGAGGAGTCTCTGGCTGCTATTTCAAAGATAAACAACTCTCGTGTTGCTGCTCGGGATTGAATGTAGTTCACATGGAGCTCATACACATGTGGACCAGATGTGGACGCGAGTTAAACTTCATTGAGGTCTCCCTGCTGGCAGCTTGATTTATTCTAAAAAAAACAATAAAGAACTACAGTAAAGCGAGTAAAGAGAGTGACATCAAGTTTGGTTGTCTGATCTGTTCGACATTAAACACACGCATGGGCCGTCCTTACAGTAACGTCATGGGATAAAAATCCTGATGATTCATCCAGAGGGAGTTGAGAACAGTTTGAAAACTTGGCATGAATTGTTTCTGTGATTATGTGCGATTAAAATCAGCTACTGTATATGGCACACATAAAGTAGGGTCATTTTCCTCTAATGTGTTCTTTTTTAAAACGTAAACTATTCCTTATCTTTTCTTCGCCTTCCTGCTTGGCCTATCCAAACCCCTCCTCCCTTTTGTGTGTGTGTGTGTTTGTGTGTCCGCCTGACCCCTCCCCTGGCTGAGCAGATATCTGCCTGAAGGAGACTATGTCTTTGGCCGACAGTCTGTACAACCTCCAGCTGGTGCAGGAGTTCTGCAGGAACAACCTCAACCACTGCTGCCACTTCAGCCTGGAGGACATGCTCTACGCGCATGCATCCATAAAGGTAAGGAGGCGGGTATTTAGATGTTATAAGGAAAAAAAAAAGAAAAACATAAGCGGAGGATGTGGAAAGATGCTATTTTTATCATGTGGACTGAGTTAAAGAAACAGAGAAAAGAAAAGTGTTTCAGGGAATAAGAAAAGTCACGGGGTGGAAATGACAAAAAGGCAAAAATGAGTCATGCAGGGGAAAAGTTTAATAATGAATGTGTGCGAGCAGGCTCGGTTCTCACAGGGGTTGTTATTGTGTGTGTGTGTGTGTGTGGATGTATTAGCAGGGACATAAAGATCATTTTGCTACAGTGAGTATTGCTTTGCTGCCAGATTGAATAAATATGATATGTCTGTGTTGGTGCTTTTCGTGTACAGACACTGCAGGCCAAATACCCTCCCTCCCTCTCCCTCTCTCTCTATCAGACAGAGGACAGATTCAGCTCCAAGGAGATTCACAATCCTGACCCATCTCTGCCTGCCTCTCTTGTTCTCTCCCCCCTCCACCTCCTCTCTGTTCAGTTTGTATCAGACAACTAAATCTGAGATAACACAACTGCTTCAGGCTTGGATCTCCCCATTTCACACACATTTGATTCCTGATTAATAAAAGACTTTTTTTTTTTGGGTACAGCATCTCTCTGTGCCATCCAGATGAATCAGAAGCAGCCTGTGTGGGTAAATAGTATGCAGAGAGAGTGGGTAGAAACATTCGGATTCAAGTCACGGCCCGAGCTGACCGGGACTTTCCATTCTTCAAAACAACACAGCAGACAGATTTCACACTTGTGCACTCTGTATCTCTGTCTTCCTTTCTCACTACATTGTTAGAGTGAGTGTGTACTGACTGTATAAGTCCCACAGTTGCACAAGTAGGCAAAGAAGAGGGAGAAAAGAGGTCACGAAGAGCAGTTTAAGAGAATGGCACATTGCCCTTTCACCACAGACTCACTGCCCACTGAGTTTAACTAGTGTTTGTGTGTGTGGCTGTGTGTGCATTTATATAATATATTGCACAAAAATAAATGTTGTTTATGCTGTTAACCACTTTACTCTGCAAAATGAAGAGCCAGTTTAGAGGAAAGAAGTTTTTGTCTTTGTATCCCTGCTATAAATTAATTAAATTGGGCTGTGTGTGCTGACCAAAAGGTTTCCTACAGATGAAATCATCTGTATAGGCCTCCAGAGACTCTCTGTTTATAACATGAATGCATTTATCGTTGATGTGGGTTACTCACCCGCTGCTTTGTGCATCCATCTGTGCATATGTGACATATTTAAACTAAACTCCAGATGGTGTTTTTGGACCGTTGTCATGAGGCGTATGGGTTTGACATCAAACCACTTAGACAACAGACCGTGTACTAATATTCAGCTACACATACTCACACACACACACACACACCTGAGCCTGTTACCTAGCAACACTTGGCAGGCTGTGACCTTGTTGATCTGTCATGTTGTCTAATATCAGAGATCATTTAACATCTTTACAGAGACACTGGGAGGAGAAGGTTTGACCGCAAAGAGACAAATGTTGTGCTTATAACACTGATTAATAACTTCATATATGACTGCAACGTTAACCATAAAGATGTATGTGTGTGTGTGTGTGTGTGTGTGTGTGTGTGTGTGTGTGCGTGGTTTTGCAGAGTAACTACCTGGTGTTTATGGCTGAGCTTTTCTGGTGGTTTGAAGTGGTTAAACCTTCATTTGTACAGCCCAGAGTCTTCAACCCAAACGGTAAAGTACAACATTGCAATAATAAATAGGACTAATTTTACCATGTCGTGCATGAAAATGATTAACTCCAATAATGAACTGAAGGTTGCGCTTGAATATTAAGTATTTGTCATCTGTTTTTCTCTGCAGCCTGCGAGCCTGTATCATCCTGTAGAAATATGGCTCCTGTGTCCAGTCCAGTCAAACAGAGCTATGCAGACAGACCTCACAGCCCAGAGAGCATCCCTGCAGAGGGTAAAACATGTGTTAATAATTAAAGATGTGCACAGATCTGTTTTTTTAAGGGCTGACTGTCGAGTGGCAGAGTGTGTGTTCGTGGTGTTTGAGTGATCCTGTGGGCAGAGATTTCACAGTGCTAGTTTGGATTGGTTCATGTTCCTTCCTTGCTTTTCACATTGTTTTCCATTTTCTTGAATTTAGTCATACTGTACAAACTTTTGTGGTGCTGTTTCAAGAAAAAAGACATAATAATAAGAGGCACAATCCCTTCTATTAGCTGTTACCAGGGGCATGAATACAGAGCATTTGAAGAATGTGTGGATGTTTTCTGTTTTGAAAGCAAAGGCCCTCTGGTGGCTGATACAGTATGCACTATACAATATCATCTATTTTGGAAATATCTATTATAGCAAAAGTACAGAAGTAGTGGAGTGGACAGTTTAGCTCTCAAGACTAGCTTGGAAACTTATAAGTGAAACTTTGTACTAAAGCACTTCGCTGTAACTTCAAACTTCTGTGTGTCTGGAACAGGTGTAATGAGGAGATCTACCTCCATGTCCTACGTTGATGGCTGTGTTGGCACTTGGCCCAAAGAAAAACGGTGAGTATCCACCACACTGAATCCAAGTAGAGCAGACAACACTTACTGACCTACAGATGTGAAGTTAGTAAACCAACAATACATGTCCTCCTTCTGTCAGCTCCTCTCCTCGTGGAATCTCCTTTGAGATTCCTCTGGACGGAGACCCACCCAGTGAAGCTCCCTCCCTCCGCGGTATGACCCGCTCTGCCAGCAGCGACGGTCTTGGGTTCAAAGTTCACTTTGCATCTCGAGGGGGCATCAAGCGCCACCTCTCCCTCTTGCCCAATGTAAACGGTCAGAGCAGACACATACCAGAGGAGGATGAGGACTTTCCCTCCCACAAACCCTTGGGGAGAAACAACACATTCTCAGTCAAGAACCAAAGCAGGTACAGCAGAGGAATGTGTTATGATTAGCTTCAGACATCCCCTGAGGTACCTCATATTTTACACGGTGGTGACCTTAGATTTGCTGATTTCTCACACACAGAATTATGTTGTATAACCTGTATAACTGCATGAAGATAAATAACTATGAGTTAATTTGCCCAGACCTGTCCCTAGGTACTCCAATGGAGTCCTGTCAGACAGCAACCACAGCTCCGATGATCACCATGGCGACCACAGCGGTCACATCAGCCCAACAACTCCTCCGAGCATCGAGGAGGCCCTGAAGATTATCCATGACTCAGAAAGGCCCCACGCCAGCTTGGGTGTCGGGGACGGAGACAATGGCTTCTTTCTGCACGGTGCTGAGCCTTCAGACCCGCCAGGGGCCCAAGGTCAAGGAGACGACCCAGGTTCGGCTAAAGCCGACCCCAATTCTGTGTCCACCGATGAAGTCGACACGGGCATCCATGTGAGGACAGAGGACATCCAAAGCTTGGATGAGGACTCCTCCTCTCTGAGAGACTATTCAGATATAGACCCAGACTGTGAGGCTATGACCCGGTGCTGCACTCTGTCTGACCGGTCGGAGAGGGATAGAAGCAGGGAAGCAGGACAGAAAGGGGTCGGTGATGCTAGCCCTGAGGGAGAGAGGGGAGATGGAGGTGACAGGAGCAGCCCATGTCCCAGTTCAGCACCAACACTCCCCAGATCACACACAGCCAGCCCTGCTTCGTCCTCTGGAGGCTCTGGAGGCATGGTCCGGATGACGAGCTTTGCAGAGCAGAAGTTCCGGAAGCTGGAGGGACGGAGCAGCGGAGGAACCACACCAGAGAGTTCAGATCTCAATGTGCCATACACACACCCGCCAAAAAATATTTCCTCTCAGGTCTGTGTCCTTTTGCAGAGGCAGAAATGTAAATTGCAGTGATGTGGGTTGGCAGAGAATTCATGTGAATGATCTTTGCACTTTCTTCTAGATCTCCACACCTCCTTTGCCAATCACATCCCCCTCTCCAGTAACGCCTTCTCCCAGAGACCCGTCCCACCTGATAGCCTCAGAGATGATTCAGCTGAGGATGAAGCTGGAAGAGAAACGGAGAGCCATCGAAGCCCAGAAGAAGAAGGTAAACACATATAGACAAAGAAACATAACCAGTAGTTTTAGCTTTGAATATAAATGTTCACGCCATCTTCCTCTCTTCACACACTCCAGGTGGAAGCAGCTTTCACCCGCCATCGTCAGAAAATGGGCAGGACAGCTTTTCTGAATGTAGTGAGAAGAAAAGGAGTCACTGCACCCCTCAGCCCCGGCTCAGGAGGAGCAGAAACACCTTCTCCAGAGCCACTTACATCCTCAAAGGAAACCAGCCAGGGCAGCATGGAGCGGGCGGAGAGATGCAAGCCAGATGGAGCAGCTCCTAAATCCCCCTGTGAGGATGGTGGAGGTGAGTAGTTCACTTTCATACCTGTTAAATGGCCAAAACAAAGCGAAGCCCATCCTCACATTTCAGACAAATAATGTGTAGATTAATTTTCTGCCCACTGTCTAGTTGAATTAATTAATTCTGATTAAATTAGTGATTGACTGACGTGTGTATTCATTGTGGTGATACAGGTGTGACTCCGGGAGAAATCGACCTTGCAGATTACACTCGCTCCATCGAGAGACTGAACACGTCGCTGGGTTTCCTGCAGACAGAGATGCAGCGTTTGGCCCAGCAGCAGGAAAAGATCATGGCGATGAGGGAGCAGCAGCAGCAAGCCTGGGTCATCCCTCCTCCTGCTCCATCTCCACACAGGTAATGACAGATATTAATAATTTCACTGGAGAAAATAATTTTTCTGCAATCACTTACATGGCTGTTGTTTTTTGTCCCCGCAGGCAGCTTCGGGAGTTACGTAGCAGCAGTGTAACAGGCCGGGGATCAGGCCGAGGCTCTGTTGGGTCTTTGTCTCCCATCCTTTCTTCTTCTGGCTCTCCCCATGCTCCCAATCGTTCCCCTGCTGGCATTAAGCGGCGACCAGCTTCCTTCCATGCGAGGACACCTCGGACTCCACGGCCAAACGATCTGAAGGTCACACCCTTCAGTCGAATGCTCAACACCCCCACCTCAGTGGACAGTCTACCTAGACTGAGGCGGTTCACAAGCAGCCAATCCCAGCTCAGTCCATTTGCCTACCTGGGTCACAATGAGGGGCCAGAGGGAAGCAAGAACCAAGAGGACAAGGACAACAAAGAAGAGACAATGGAGAGTGCTGGCACTACTCAGCCTTCTACCAAAGAAGCAGCCAAAAAGAAGGAAGATAAGAGACAGGAGGACAAAAAACAGACAGAGCAGGCTCAGTCGAAGGATGAAGTCAAACAAACAAGGTCATCAGAGGTGTTGTGTCAACCAGTGTCTGACATCCAAGGGCCCGCGGGAAGCCAGGTCAAGGCAGACCCCGAGGACAGGAGAGAACTTGTGGAGTTGCCTCTGTCTAGGCTGAAACCTCCTGGAGGATCCAGTGGTCAGGAGGTGGCAGGAAAGGGAGAGGTGGACAGAGAAGCAGGAGGAGACACTCTCGGAGATGACCAAAAAATGTGCTGTGGATTCTTCTTCAAGGTGAACTGGAGCTACAGAATTATATTTATAAGATAACAGTCAAGTTTTGTTTAATGATTATTCATGTGAGTTTCTGTAACACACAACTGTAGCTAAGAACCCATGTTTATGCTTCTGGCCAATTGTGTTTTGTGGAAATCGAGGCTGACACCTTCCTGGCACAAAGTGGATAAGCGTATTCCCCAAAATTGTTAATATAAACTTTTTTTTTTTAAACAATAGGACACATTTAAAGCAAACTTTTTAAACTATTATTCAAACTTTGCCCCAAATCCCAGAGTATACACACAAAACACACAAGGCTGTCCTGCTATGTTTACAGCAAACTCAAGACCAAGATCTTCATATTTTGTTATGTTGGCTTGATGAGTGTTTCTATTGTTTCCAAATGTATTCAATAGCAAGTAAGAACAGGGGGTATTGATAATATCAATTATGCTTCTTCACCTTCAGATATTGCTATGCAGCAATTAATAATGTTAACAGTTGCATCAGTTTACCCCATGTTTCTCTGCCTGGTCATCCCCTGCAGTAAAACTATAATAACAGATGATATACACTGTTAATTAACTTCTCATCAATAATAAAGTCCACACAGCCTTGTGGTGCTATATTGAGATGCCTGCGACAGGAAGAATCCCATACTGTGCGAGTCTGGAACAACATGTGCAGTGTTGTGTGCCTGTTGAGCCGCGGGCTGATTAAAATGAATCTAGAGCCAAAAACACAGATGAATGTTAGACCATTAGAGCTTTAATTATAGAGATATATACATAGGAGTTTTGAGGGATAAGGTGACAATTACACAACAACAATTACACACATTTTTTGTCATAACTTGATACACAATGTAGTAATTCATGGTCTGACTGATCAATTAAAAACTAATAATTATTTAATTAATTATAATAATTAAAAAATATGTCTGCCAGCTTGGCATTAAGGCAATAAAGGTGCAATCTAAATACTTCTACATATAATCTGATTCATGTACACAGGATGACGTGAAAGGGGAAGAGGACATGGCAGCAAAGAAGGCAGCTCTACTGGAGAAGAGGCTGAGGAGGGAGAAGGAGACTCAGGAGAGGAAGCAGCAGCAGGAGCTGGACCAGGAGCAGAAGAAGGAAGCCGCACGGTCTGTCTGACTTTCTGTTTAATTGCTACTGTTTCCAGGTTTATAGCATCAATACCTTTATGCACATTATGTCTTTTGAACCTACGTGTGCAGTCGTACAATAAATCTTTTATCTCTTTCTCCTCCTCCAGGTTGAAAGCCGAAGAGGAGCAGCTGAAGAAGGACGAAGAGAAGGCAAGGAGAGAGTACATCAGGAATGAGTATTTGAGGAAAAAGCAGCTCAAGCTGATGGTAGACATGGACGAGGTCATCAAGCCTCGATCTGGAAGTCTTAAGAAGAAGCCCCGGCCCAAGTCCATCCACAGGGATGTCATGGAGTCATCTACTCCCCCTGCGAGAGCAACAGGTGAGCTGCATACAAATCATATGCCCAAACACACACTGTCACTGTACGGCAACCACTGACCTGTCCTTGTTGTGTTGCAGGGGTACGTCCTCGAGGTTTCTCGGTATCAAGCGTTTCTTTGGCGTCCCTCAATCTGGCTGACAACGATAGAGACCAGCCAAATAACAGGAAAAACAACAGGTAAGACCCACTCTGCATACTTTGCCCTTGATTTACAAATAACAGATGCAAGAAGCACAAGAACAAGAAATATTCTACCTGCACATGTCAATAAAACCCTACCAGCCTCATATATACCTTTTAAAATTATTATTCTAAGATGGCATGTATACACAGTTGAGGCCTGTACAGTTTATGTATTCTCATCCTAAATCAAAGTTGCTTATTAGAGTTGGCTGACAACTTAAAGCGCTACATGTTGACTTTACTCTTTACTGTCTTATTTTCATGCACCTTTTCATCAAACTAATCATGTGTGTTTAGAAAATCTGCAAGTATTTCAGAATGACTTCTTTTATTTCAAATACTGCAGTTGCTTTGTGCAGCTGACCATTTGTTACCACCATTATGATGTGCCCTCCCACCGTTAAACTTCTAAAACATCACAACTCCCACCCTAAATTTCATTTGTGCCACACCCAGATATTATATACTCTGCTGTGATTTTAGTTTCATGGGGTGTTTTGATGATGAGGTTATTTTTTCTTACACTCTGCGTCTTGATTCTCTTATATCCCTCTCTCCTTTGTTTCTCTCTATTTTTGCCTGCGCCACCTCAGAGGCAATAAAGTAGCTTCTGCCCACATCCCGTTCTTTCTGAGCTCTCCCAAAGAAAGAAAGGGAAGGTCAGTAATGCTCTGAAAAGTGGTGCTTTAACAGATGTGGCTCCATGTAAAAACGGCTCCATGCAACTTGCATTTCATTCGACGCAGGCAGTAGCCAGATGTCAACAGTGAAATAACTTAACATATTTCATTACCATAGTTTTTGCTTCTGCATTAAGGTACATGGGCGCTGTGAGGCTGAGATGTTTCCGCCTCAGTTCTCCTCTCTCTGTCTTTTTCAGTATTGCTCTCAGGCTGTTGTTTGCTCTTTCCTCTGTGTTGGCTGCTCTGCGCTTGGCCACTGTGTTTGCTGTTTCTCAAGCTCATCTCTCACAGTAGTCTTAAAGACAGCACTGAGACTTTGCTTTGCTTGGCTGAACATGCCTTTCTATCCCACGCTGCACAGCTTTGTCAGAGTATGTACAGTATGATGAAATGCGAGACAACAGGCAGGGTTTGAAGAATCGTGTCACAGCGTCTGACCTTCTTTTACCACATCTGTGTGTGTGTGTGTGTGTGTGTGCATGTCTGTTCATGTGATCTGTCTGTGTATGCTTTCATATCTCGTACATGCGTGTGTATCAACCTTTACGTATTTGTCGTGGGTCTTTGTTATGTCTGTGTGTCATTTGTCGGTTTGTATGTGAACGTGTTCAGGCCGGATTCTGCTGAAGGTTTTTCCTCTTGTCCATCGACTGGTAGTCGGAACGGAGAGAAGGACTGGGAAAATGATTCGACCACCTCATCCACTCCCTCCAATGCTGAGTACACAGGTATAAAACATACCTGTACATGTACAACTTTTACACAGCCACTGTACACAATGTGACAATTTATTTTTTGCAATCTTGTACCTTTGTTTTCTTCCCACAGGACCCAAACTGTACAAGGAGCCAAGTGCCAAGTCCAACAAGCACATCATCCAGAACGCTCTGGCTCACTGCTGTCTGGCTGGCAAGGTCAACGAAGGACAAAAGAACAAGATACTTGATGTATGTAATCATGTTTCTGTGTCTTTCTACATTAAAGAACATTCTACAATTATACAATGACGTTTCTCTGTGATTTTCTGCAGGAAATGGAGAAATCCGAAGCCAACAGCTTCCTGATTTTGTTCCGTGACGCCGGGTGCCAGTTCCGATCCGTGTACACCTACTGCCCAGAGACAGAAGAGATCACCAAACTGGCCGGCATCGGGCCGAGGAGCATCACGACCAAGATGATAGAGGGCCTGTACAAGTACAACTCGGACAGGAAGCAGTTCAGCCAGATCCCAGCCAAAACCATGTCGGCCAGCGTGGACGCCATCACCATCGCCAGTCATCTGTGGCAAACCAAGAAGCAGGGGACGCCCAAAAAACTGCACCCTAAGTAGTACCAGACCGCTGGGGCACGATTTGGACACGCTTCACAGAGGAATTTGTGGATTTTACTGTATCATTAAAAGGACTCACTGTCCCACTGTAAGAAATCACAACTGGAATGTAGAAACACAAAAGGGCCTCACTGACGTTGTTGTTACACTACAGAGTTGATTATCACGCTCTGGACTACTTCAATGGGGCACAAGTGTGTACTTGTCAGCATGTGTATCAATGTTCTCGTGTGCCAAAAAAAGAGAAGAAAATAAGAGGCGGACCAATGCCTTACCTAGTTGAACCACTGAAGCAGTGAATGTCACGCCTCTGAAAGAGGCAGTTTGGTTTCTATAAGTTGATCATGTGTGGCCTTATGCTTGTTTTGTGTCATATGGATGCGCTGTGAGTGTTGGTGTCATTTTGTCAGCGCCTGTTGAAAAAGTCTGTTGTGATACAGGAGAGTTTGTGTGTACTCACAGGTCTGGGATCAGATTATGCGTCTCCCCCCATCCCCACGTCCCATAAGCCCAGGTTGTTAAAAGGGTGGCCTGTCTGATCTGTGATCAGGTAGAGGCAGCATTTTTGATGAGAGTTTTTGCTGCTACACAGGCATGTGTTTTTTGGGTTGTTGTTTTTTTTTAAAACATGTGACTGAAATACTTAAAACAGTTCAAATTTGTGTATGTGTGTGTATAGTGAAGTACCAAGAAGAGTGAGGAAAATACCTCAATTGGTGATTGCAATTACTTTCCAAAAGTGTGAAATGATGAGATTATTGAACTTGTGGAGTACCATCAAACAATTCTGGAAAGCACCTGCAATAAACTCTTAATTTATTTCATTTTGATATTGCTTTGAAGAGATTTTAAAAGGCGTCTTAGATTTTATTCAGAGAAACATAATATACTAAACGTATATAAGTTAAATTAATTTGTATATGATGGCAGATCCATTCAAAATGAACAAGTCCGCTTGTAGTAGCTTTCGAGTAGCTTTTATAATTTATCATGTACGTACGTGTATCAGTATGTTGTCGTTTGAGGCCTTTTATCGTGCTACAAATGCAAAAAGTGTGATCACTCAACAGTATCACTGATAAGACTATCATCAGTAGTAGAATAGATGGAAAAAATTCCACTCTATGTCATCAGTCTGTGCAATTTAAGAGTCGTTTAAATAATCACCGTTGATCAAATACTGAAAATGCCACTTTTAACGTGGATGTTGTCTTAACTATTAGATCTTGATTTCCCTCAGAGTAGTCCACACTTGTAAATAAATGAATTCACCTCATGATAGCACTTCAAGACCCTGCCCACTCTGAGTCGTTTCCACTTCAGGACTGTCACGCTTGTTTTTTTCTGTTTTGTTTTTTGACATTATGGTTACATTTTTCTTTTTTATCATGTGTTCCTTCGGTATGTGTTGACACTGTACAGATATATTTTGGCATATAGAAGTATTTTTTGTAACGACATTTACCTGTTGGAGGCGTGTACTAATGAAGCAGTACAGTTGTTGAAGGAAGTGTGTTGAAAGTGTTCCCGACGAGACGAGGCTTATGAAGCCTTAATGAGGCTTTATTGAGGTGTTGTATGAAATCCATTAAGTATACTGAGAAAATCATAGTATTTTTTTTTCAACTCTGAATTCATTTTCTTCTCAATTTACTAAATATGCTCAACAGTTCATGGATTTTTTGTTGTTTTTCTATTCCTTTGAGCTTTATTAAAATGCCAGCTATCAACAGTATTCATGGTGTCTGCTTTCACATTTTTGTCTTGGTTGATTCAAGTGTAATGATGATAATAACCTCATTTAAACTGGTATTAATGCAGTTTGACATGCTGCCTATCCCAGCCGACTTTGGGCAAGGGCAGGGTACACCATGGACAAGTCGCCAGTTCATCACACAACTGTCATATAGAGACAAACAACCACTCACATTAACAATAATAATATTACTAAACTTTAACCACAATGAACTAAAAGCTGTAGAACTACATAAAGATAGCATAACATGGCATAAAACATATAGAGTTAGCAGCCCTGATCTACGTCACCTGGACCTCGAGACAACCAAGAATAAGGAAGCCAGGGTCAGTGTGACGTGTAGGCTGTACAAACAGAGACTATAAAAATACATATATATATAAAAAAAGTCTAGTTACTCTGTAAAACCAGACATACTTTTGTCTTCATATCATCATCATATTAATCTCACTATGTACTGTGGTATAGCTGGATATTTTTGTCCAGACTAATGAGGCTTTACTGTAGCAGACACTGAATAATACTGACTTCAGGCCATTAAACAAAACAGGGAGAACATGAAGAGAAGCTGCACGTTCTTCACCATCTTTCTTTATACTGTAATCAAAGCTAGATGGATACATCTTGGCCCATATATCAGCCAATATTAGTTTATTGCACATCTATCAGTTTTGGTATGTTGGCTGATATTAACAAGAAGTTTATGAAAGAAAAGACAAAAATCTGTTTTTCAGCTGTAAAATGTCCACTCACATGTGTTGGTGACATATAAATACATTTAAGGGACCCCTACCAAACATGTTTGGATATCAGCTGATTTTTTATTAAAATATTAGTATCTGCTTAAAATATATCTATGTCCCAAACATATTTATTATTTGGGACATAGATCTAGAACAGATAATTACTCTCCGGCTTGCCATTTTTTCAAAAAGATGTTTTTGAAATTAACCACTAAGGAAAGGAAATATAATATAATATAATATTATAATATGAATTATGACTCATATCATTCCCATATATGAATATGCACATATAACATTTGTAGATATACATATTCCATGGATATACACAGAGTAAAATGCATTTTATTATGCATTAGGTGAGGTCAAGGGTTGAAAATGGGCAGCTGCCTCTTTTTGGCTGTGACAGGATGGAGGTTTGCACAGTCAATGCTAATGGAGTGACATAAAGAACACTCAACACATACATCTATATATATATATATATAATATATATATATATATATATATATATATATATATATATATATATATATATATAATATATATATATATATATAATATATATTATAATTATATATTATTATTATTATTATTCTTATTCTTATGAGTTCTTATACTTTATTTTTTTGGGGCTTTGTTTACATCATTTCTACCAGAATAGACCAAATGAAAATGAGTCTTTTGGCACATGAGATGAAATGGACCCGCCCTTTTTGTGCATGCACTGTTACATGCACATTTCTTATAATCTCTTCACGATATTTATTTATTTATTCCTGTCATGCTGTCTTTACGGTGTAAAGTTTGGGTGTCTGGAGGGGTGGATGGAGGCGGTGCTCCTGCAGGCAGCAGGCAGCCGGCAGGGCTGGGCAGCAGCAGCAGCAGCAGCAGAGACGCTGCGGAGCGGCACAGAAAGATCCGGCAAGGAGGGGACACAGACAAGGAGGAGGGGACAGAGAAGACCAGCACAGCTTTGACACAATACCGAGCAAGTACCGTCGTGACAGCGTCTGTCAACAGCACGGACACAACCGAGCGGAGCTGCATTTCTATGTGCTTGTAGAAACAGGTGAGCATTAATCGTGTTTGTTGTTGGGAGAGCTGTCAGTGCGCACCCCGCCCGCCCAGCTAACTAGCGGATGATGCCTCTCTCCCCTCGGCCTGGCTATGCTAGTCAGTGCCCCCCCTCCTCTCCTCTCTCCTTAAATCAGTCCTCTCTGTACGAGCTCTCACGGTAACTAGCTATTTGTTTGGTAATCCGCTGAATTGAGCAGCCACGCAGAGCTAACAAGTAGCCTAAGCCTCTTACTCTGTCAGACTTGTGGCACAGCTAACCATCTCTCATGCTAGCTTAGCAGGGACTGCAGTGCTTGTGTTGGGTTGTCTGGAAGCTGCTAATGTGTAAATATGAAGCCCACCCACCCAGACACACAGCCACACATGCACTGAGGGAGCTCACTTACTGTCCATGCAACAATACAGGAGGTTATTCTCTCCTCTGTGCACACATGTGGAGCAGTGTGCATCCTCTTTTTTTAAAGCTACATCCAGCATCCTGTGTGTTAAAATCAGATCTGTGTGTGACACTGCAGACACTGCCCTCGTCATCTGATAGAGGAAAAGCTTCCTCATACTGTAATAAAATAATCAGCTGTTTTAAAGGTGTTTATTTTTTCCTTGCCACAATCTCCAAGTGCTTGCTCATGGTGGGAACTGCTGAGTCTCTGTAAACAATATGATGAAGAGTACAGTCTAGATCTGCTCTGTATGGAAAGTGTCGTGAGATAACATCTGTCGTATATATGAATAGTGGTTAATTCAGATACTGAAGAGCATTAAAACAGCTCTTGAGACCGGATAGGTATATTTAACATTTAAATAAGGGTGTGTTGTCAATGAAGACAGACGTCAGGTTATACACCTTTTGATCTTCAGGAGTTAAACTTTACAGAGCAGGAGAAGTAACGTGAGATTCTCACCTTTGCATTTAGGCTTTACGTGTCGTAGGTGTTGGAGAAGTTGAAGTTTTCCTGCATGTTACATGAAATTTGATACGACTGCTGACTACGTTGTAAATTTGTCCACACATGTATATTCAGGTGCTTTGACCACAGTCCTCAAGGCATTGCTACTGGACAGTTTTACTTAAGCATCCTTTCTTCAAGCAATTCTTGCCACTCAGGCTTTAATCATTACCGTATTTACTGATATCGATATGTGTCGATGTGGCAAAATCAGGCATGAAGAATCCGAGTGACATTTAAATGATGCCCCAATTTTATTGTTAATAACAGCTTACTTGGACTTTTGTTTACTTTGGACAAAAGTGTTCTGGAGAATGAAAGTTAAGCTCTTATCATCACACTGTTATTATTGTTTAATTATTATTAATTATTGCACAGTGCAACTTGCCACCCACATTGTCTCATGCTGATCACAAGTCCGCTTCAGCTACCTCAGGGTTATTTTAGGCCTGTAGGATGAAATAAATAGACGCGTACATGTTGCAGTTGTATTAGTATTGTGCTTCTTGTGTCTTTGTCGTCGGCAGCCCGTCGTCACCATGACAACGGAAGAAACCATAAATGTGAAGGAGGTGGAGATCATCAAGGCGATCCTGGACTTTCTCCACTCCAGGAAGTTGCACATCAGCATGCTGGCACTGGAGAAGGAGAGCGGCGTCATCAACGGGCTCTACTCGGACGACATGCTCTTCCTCAGGTAGATGAACTCAGCAGCAGCAGCAGCAGCGGCAGTGACCACAGAGTCTGGATACAGTCGTCTCAGGTTGCAGCTCCAAAAAACTGCGTACTATGAGGCAGAGACAACAGGCAACTGTTTCCGTCTTGAGTTTACTGTTTCTAATCGTGTCCTTTACATCAGAGATAGTGTAACACTGCACCGCTGCTACAGACGTGAGTGCTCCCTTGAAAGTCAGCCAGCACTGTGTTGTCTGTAATTCTACTCAGCCTGAGTATTAAATACATTTTGGTATTTCACCTTCGAGTGTGTAGTGTCTGTTAAAGGGCTGGCTCGTCTTGTCACAGCAAGCTTTCATTGAGAGATTTGTGCGGCATTTTTAAAAATAATGATGTGACTCTGTGTGTTACCTGTGTATTAAAAAAATGTTTTTGTTTCAGGCAACTGGTGCTCGATGGCCAGTGGGATGAGGTCTTGCAGTTCATTCAGCCTCTGGAGTGCATGGATAAGTTTGACAGAAAAAGGTGCGTCGACAACTACACGCATCACCGGCGTCAACATGTCTTTTTGTGTCAGGATTTCTAATGTCAATTGTCTGTCATGCCCTCAGGTTTCGTTACATCATCCTCAAGCAGAAGTTTCTGGAAGCTCTGTGTGTGAATAACGCCATGTCTGCAGAAGATGAACCACAGCATGTAAATCACTAAACTTTCTAATAATCAGTATTTTTTTATTGTTCTCTGAGCCTCCAAAGTGACGCAGCCTTGAATTCTTAGCCTTCATGAATAGACTTTGTAACAGCTGCTTTGTCTTCACACTGACTGTCACTGGTTGTCATGGCAAGAAGGCTGAATCTCTCAAAGACGAGAAGAGAAGCAAACAGTGTTTGTTAAAAAGTGTAGTCTGAAACTGCAACTCTGCAAGTTAGGTGCCCAAACCTCACCATCTCTCTTGGTGCGTGTGTGTGTTCAACAACAGTGGCTACATTTGCATTGCACAAGGCTGTTGGCTGCACACTGCGGCCACAGACTTATCTGGATTAAGCTGTTTGGGCGCCTCTGCTACTACGTGATTGACTATTCTGAGAATAAGCCATTTTACCTGTGATGCCCCCCCCCCACAGATGAAATGGTTGAAAAAATAGTGCAGCCATCTGTTGCCGCCTTGGTTTTTGTCTGAACCGTAGATTGAACAGAGGGGAAAGAAAGGACACCACTATGGGAACAGAAAGAGTAACCAATGCTGTAATGTGTTTTTACTCATCACCAGAATGTATTCATGTTGGAGAGTGGCGAGTATGAATATGCACAGAAAGATGTAATCAGTTTAATTATGGGACTAAGCAAGCTGCTCCTCATGATCAGCGTTCGCTATCGTCGGTTGTCGCTCTGTTATGACTTGTGTCCAAAACAGCGTTACTGAATAACACATACATGTAAATATTGCCGTTAAAAGATGAGGATGTGGTACCCGACGTCATGGTACAGGACAGAATCTCTCACTTATGTTATTATAACTATAAATATAACTATATAATATAAATAATAATAATAATAATAATAATAATAATAATAATAATAATAATAAATGTCATGATGAAAAATTGACCTTGATGCTGGTGGCGACCTCATCATAAACAACTCTGAATCAGATCGAATTATTTGTAAAAGTCCTAATTGGTGATAAATAATCAAACAGATCACACATGCAGAGGTATTTATATTCAGTCTTCTCTATTCATGCTCTTAAATTAGGCTAGTTGTGGGCCCACTGTCACATGGCAGAGCTGAACTCAGCTTGTGACACTGTGCCGGAGCTATCGTGTCCTATTAACTGGATTAGGTCAGACATCTGTGGTCACAATATTGGTGTGTATGTGCACTGGCAATAATCTGCTGAGGGCAGTGTGTTAGTTGTTGTGATATGGCATCGATTGTGTGTTTGCAATGACTTTTCAGGATGGGGCAGGATAATATTTTAGGAATAAGAGAAAAGAGTTGCATGTTAGCCTAGAAGCTTCTTTTTTTTGTCTCTCGACTTTTAAAAGTTATCTGTGCATCAGGTTTGTTCCTAGATAAAGCTCTCTCAAAACATACCAAGCACTTCTTTCTCTTCTAATCAATGACAGTCTAAAATACATATATATATATATTTTTTTAGTTGGAGTTCACCATGCAGGAAGCAGTCAAGTGTCTCCATGCCCTGGAGGAGTTCTGTCCTTCGAAAGACGACTACAGCAAACTGTGTCTGCTCCTCACGCTGCCTCGCCTCACAAACCATGCCGAGTTCAAGGCAAGAAACATGAAGTGAAATTCTTTAGCAGTAAAGAATTAAGCATGCTTTTTTTTCCCCTTATGTGCTCAGCATGTATGTTGTTTTCTAATTTCACTTCTGGTGTTCAGGATTGGAACCCGAGCACGGCCAGGGTGCAGTGTTTTGAGGAGGCCTGCACCATGGTAGCGGAGTTCATCCCTGCAGACAGGAAGCTGAGTGAGGCTGGATTCAAGGCCAGCAGGGATCGACTCTTTCAGCTGCTCCTCAAGGGAGTCCTCTATGAGTGCTGTGTGGAGTTCTGCCAGGTTTGAAACACTAAATCTAAACATAAATATTGGTCTAAACAACCTTACACTTGGGTTGATGTAATGATCTGCGATTAAACTTGGATTTTTTTTGTGTGCAGAGCAAGGCAACAGGTGAAGAGATTACAGAGAGTGAGGTTCTCCTGGGTGTCGACATGCTGTGCGGTAACGGCTGTGATGACCTGGATCTCTCCCTGCTCTCGTGGATGCAGAACCTCTCCCACAGTGTCTTCTCCTGCGCCTTCGAACAGAAGCAACTCAACATCCACGTGGACCGTTTGGTTAAGCCCGCAAAGACCGGCTATGCTGACCTCCTCACCCCACTCATCAGCAAACTGTCTCCATACCCCTCCTCTCCACTGCGGCGCCCCCAGTCGGCTGATACCTACATGTCACGCTCCTTGAACCCGGCATTGGACGGGTTGTCTTATGGGCTGTCTGGCCAGGATAAGAGAGCGAGTGGTGGGGAGGTACCGCAGGGCAAAGGGGTCTCACCCATGTCCCACTCGTTTGCCAACTTCCACTATCCCGGAACAGGAGGGCAGAGTCTGAGCAGGAGTCTCATGATGGAGAGCTCTGACTGCCACAGCATCTTTGAGGAATCCCCTGAAACGTAAGGGTTTATGTTTGAAGTGTACCGATTTTTTTGTCTAGAGGTGAAAGCTCTGTGGATGATTTGGCACTTTTATGCAATACCTCGTCAGATGTCTTAGATAATCTGCGTTTTCTCCCTAAAGGTCGAGGACAGAGACGCCTGTGGATAAGATGATGAGTTCAGGTGGAGCTCAGAACCTGCGTCCTGCCTCAGCTCCAGGCGAGGATGCACCAACACCTGGCTCCACTGAGAGGAATGAGGTAAACAACATGCACCTTTTGCTTTTTAACTTGTTAAGCCTGTCCGTCTATTAGCGTTTTATTGTTTTCGTTCATTCATGGGTGTTGCCTACAGGGAAGTCTATATATAGGCTAGTTCTGATTAATTGTTTTCCGAGTGTCTGAGTCATCCTTCGCCTGCAAGTCTAAATTACAGCTAGTCTCTGTCAAGGCTGACATGGCTGCTGAGGCTGATATAGTGGCTTCATTGTTGCTCCTCCAAGTTTCTCTTCAGAGGCTTTGAGGTCTGCCTCCCCAGGCACATGTTGGAGAGTTGACGTAGGAACGCAGAAGGAGAGACCAGTGTTCTAAAAACACAACTGGAAGTCAGTTATTGTAGTTTGGCCCGCCCTGATTCATCAGAATTTGCATGACTCATGAAAATCTGAACACGCATACATGATTCACATATTTTTAGATTCAGTGTGACTTACACTCTCCGATGATATTATTATCGCCGATGTGTGCCACAACAAAAATCCATAAATCTCTTCCAAATGATTGAAATAAGAAGATCTTTATAACTCCAAAACTTGTCTGAGAGTCATCAGTTTTCTCAAGTATGAAAAGAATCCAGTGATATCCAGAAACAGGAATTGCTCATAGTGAATTCTGCACACTTTTTAATGGATAATTTGTCAAAATGTAAACAAATAGTGGCTCGAGTTGTAGCCCACTGTGTAACTCACTCTACAGCAACAAGGACAAGATGATGCAGGTGTTGGGTGTGTGCGGTTATCTTGATTTTGTCTGAGGGGCACCCCCCTTTTTCAGACTTTAAAATCCCTTGCAGTAGATAATCTAAATAGTGTTTGAGCAACTTGCTGTCAGAATGCAGATCCAGTTGTTTTAAGCATCCAACCAATGACAAACGAGTCCAGGTGGATTTGGTCCTGGGTCAGTAGGGACATGCAGCTCAAAAATCCAGGAGCTTAACCACAAAAATGAGTCATTGCTGCCGTCGTGTTGCCTGTAAACACAGTGTTAACACAGTATCAGTTTCTGTCTGTCTCATGCTTTCTATTCTGGGCCCCTTGTGCAGCTCAGTGCTCAAGTTAGTGCTTCGCTCTGCCTTCCCCATCACCCCGGAGACACATAAAGAGGCCAGAAACAGAAGCAGACTTTGGAGCCTCTGTGATCTCACTGTCACCCCCCTCTACCCTCTCGTTCTTGTTTTTCCTCTCTGCCCTCCATCCCTTTTCCAAAAGTGGCACAGTGCCAGTGTGTCTCTCCCCGCCTCCCCCTGCTGTAAAACATACAGAATATCTGTTTCCATCAGATTGTCAGGACAGGAAGCAGGAGACAGAGAGGGGAAGTGACCTGTCCTCAGCTCTCGGTCTCGCCGTCCTTCCTCTCGTCCTCATACCTGTACTGACAGAAGAACGGGGTGGAGCGGAGTTCATGTGATCACAATGCTGCCTTTGAGTAGTGTTAATAGAAGTTTGCAGTTGTCCTCTTCAGATGTTTAACATGCTTCATTGTGTGTTATGAGTGTGTAAATATTATGGTTTCTAATCCGTGTATCCTTATTTGTACATACCTACGTTCAGTTAACTGTTCTTACCCAGTGACTCATTGCCCAACAACAAATTAAATTCTTTAATGATAAACGACCAATAGGACTTGAGTTACCAATATGTATTATATTATCTATTACATATAACATCTTCCATGTGTTTTCTTTATTTATCATCGTGTGTAATCCTCAGCTTCGGGACTCAACGGAGAAGTATGAAGAATACTACCGGCAGCGTCTTCGTGTGCAGCAGCACCTGGAGCAGAAGCAGCAGCAGAGGCAAATGTACCAGCAGATGTTGCTGGAGGGAGGTGTCCAGCAGGAGCCTCCGCCCAGCGACATGCAGCACAGCCTCACAGAGAAGTTCCTCAACAGGTACAGTCATGGCAAGACATACCTTGTCAGACAGGTAGTGTACATACAGACACCTGTCACATCATACGGCAAACTTCATAAAAGCCAGACTGCCATAATGTCAGAGTAGTCCTGCTGCAGCTCGGTAATTACAGTACGGGCTTGTCTTATCTTCGTATAATAGAGGAGCAGCTGTCAGACAAGCAGAAGTAGACGTGTTAAGGCCCTGATAATTATGAGTCCCAGGTGGCTTTTCACAAGCATGACACACACCTCCCCCAAAAGCCGCCTCCAGTCCACACTGCACCATCTGTGGTGATCAGCCACATCACATCACATGGGACCATTGTGTGTTAGTTATGCACAATATTAAACCCAAACTTCACTGAAAAATGCGCCCATCTTAAATACATAACTGCAACTTTTGCACACTCCCAAACCATCGCAGCAGTGTGTTTAGCTTTCACTCTATGACAAAAGTGACCAAAAAAATTAGAGTTTTTGCTCTGTCAGCAGGACAAAGGCCCTTTGATTTCTCCCCAGAGACTTCCTCCAGTCCTTTTCCCCCTGCCTCTCCCTGTCTCTGTATCCTCTGCATTATTCACAAGGGTAGCTGGGCATAATGACATCATTACTTTGGTTTTCTTTTGTCCTCTGCCCTTTTGTAGTTTTAACTAGATTTAACTAGCCTGCCAACTCAGTCAGCGTATTGACGGCCTGAAGGCAAAAGTAAAATGTGAAGTACATTTTCCAAATAATAAGTTCAAGAAAAACTGATGAAAAGAGAGAGGAAGAAAAGAAAATATGTAGAAAATGAGTGTTTTTAAAATGTGTGTGTGCTCCTCAGGTCCATCCAGAAGCTGGAAGAGCTCAATGTGGGGATGGACAATTTAGGAGAGGAGGTGAAGTCTCTGGCTCAGCAGTGTAATGGCAATGGCAACCCGCCCGCCTCAGAGGACAATAACAACCCTCCGGCTGTGACTCCAGAGCATACCAGGACCCGAGGGGGAGGGGTGCTCAGCAGCACCCCACAACACACTGTGGGGGGCCGCACGGTCCCGCCTCCAGATGAGTCCCCTGTCGCCACCGAGAGGTACCGTATGATTTCTTTTGTTTTCATACTGGAGTTTGTCACAGTGTTTTGTGTGTTTAATGATTACTTTGTTTTCTCTCAAGGGAAGAGAAACACAAAGAAGATCAGCAAGACTCTCCAGGATCTTTGTCCCGAAGTAAAGAGGTACATGGTAGAGGACATGATAACACAGCAGAAATAAAGATATTCAGACAATCCTGCCAGTCCTGTTGGAAATAATTTATACCTCAACAAGCATACCATTGTCTCACTGTGCTGACTCTTTGTCCTTTGCATGAGCTGTTATTACTGTCACACTTTCTTCTCTGAACGGATTTTAAAATCAAGCACACTCGCTTTGGTTTTTCGTCAACAAGTGTAAAGCTCATTTGACTAAGCAGATTGTAACAGTTAAACACTGATGTCATGCTGCCATCATGACAGTATGGATGTTACAGGATAGAGATGGTAGACTAAATCAAAGTAGATTACAGTGCTAAGTGAGAGAAATTGCTGAAGTCAAAGGTCAATGGTGAGGTCAGGAAGGAAGAAAGTGTTCAGGAGCCTCTGATGTCTTATGCTGTATTATTTATTGACGCTTGATCAAGGAGAATTAGAGACACTCTCAAAGTGCCAGTTTGAGATAGACTGGCACCTACTGTTCTCAACCAAAGCCAAACAACTAATACTGCTGAGGACCTCAAGGCTCACACGTGACCTCATGTAACCTAAGGCTAGAAAATTCCATACCACTAATCACATATAATCTGTGTGTTTATGTGTTTTTGATGTATGTGTGTGTGTGTGTGTTTTTCAGGGTGAAAAAGAAAAAAGCCTGTTTGTGCCGGTTCATACTCTGGAAGATACTCAAGCTGTCAGAGCTGTTGCCTTTCACCCGTCTGGAGCTCTCTACGCCGTGGGATCCAACTCCAAAACACTACGCGTCTGTGCTTATCCTGAAACTTTAGACCCAAGGTAACAGGGACATCTATGATATATATACAAACTATTATTTCTCTTTCAGAAAAAGTACACAGTATACATATACTTTGTTTAAATGTTTATCAGTGGACACATCATCTCTTATACGGCTTCCTCTCCTTTTTTTTCCTCTTCTCCACTCTTTATTTTCTCAGTAGTTCGGGCCCAATCAAGCAGCCGGTCGTCCGTTTCAAGAGGAACAAACACCACAAAGGATCCATCTACTGTGTGGCCTGGAGTCACTGTGGGCAGCTGCTGGCTACTGGCTCCAACGATAAATATGTCAAAGTCCTACCTTTCAGTGCAGAGACATGCAACGCCACAGGTGAGCGCGTTTTGCACATGAAAGCATGATGACATGTCTTGATTGTATTAGCACATCTAAGGGATACTTACATGATGTGAAATTGGGGGTTTTTACATGTTGCTATTATTAGCATCTCACAAGCTTTCATATTCTTTGTGTCTTTTTGTGCTGTAGGTCCAGACCTGGAGTTCAGCATGCATGATGGCACCATCAGAGACTTAGCTTTCATGGAGGGTCCAGAAAGTGGAGGAGCCATCTTGATCAGTGCCGGAGCCGGTGACTGTAACATCTACACCACGGACTGTCAGAGAGGACAGGGTCTGCACGCCCTCAGTGGACACACAGGTGACTGTTTCATCCATCTGTTTCTCAAAACATGAAGAGTAGTGAGTCACAGTGACAAAGTGTGTAATGTGTTATTTCTGTGTTGCTGTCCAGGTCACATTCTGTCTCTGTATACATGGGGAGGCTGGATGATTGCTTCTGGCTCTCAAGACAAGACGGTGCGTTTCTGGGACCTGAGGGTGCCCAGCTGTGTCAGAGTAGTGGGAACTGCTTTCCATGGCTCAGGTATGCTGGACCAAATAACTGCTACTACCATAATGGGAGCTCATGTTCTCCACATGAATATAATGATTTTCACAGAATTTTACCGGTAATCGTGTACTGGTTTTTACAGCTATGACCCACCCTCTGTGTTTTTACTCTACAGGCAGTCCTGTTGCCTCAGTAGCAGTGGATCCTAGTGGCCGCCTCCTAGCAACGGGACAAGAAGACAGTGCGTGCATGCTGTATGACATAAGAGGAGGACGAATCGTCCAGGTGTACCGGCCGCACAGCAGCGATGTGCGGTCGGTTAGGTTCTCCCCTGGAGCACACTACCTGCTCACTGGCTCCTACGACACAAAGGTCATGGTCACCAACCTCCAAGGTACAGCACGTCTCATCTGACGTACCAATGATACAACAAACTGGCAAACCTGAGATACCTTTATGCTGCCGGTAGTGATCTCTGTTTCGCAGACATAGTCAATATCGTTGATTTTTACCATTAGCTTCTTCATGTGAGCTGTCTTGTTTTACTGTGACCATCGACAGAAAATGTTTTTAAATGAGTCATAATGTTTACATACATGTACTTTTGATGCACCACATGAAACTGGATGACCCCAGGCATGGTGCTTCTGCAGGGCTTTATAATGAAATGAATTTTATCTGAATAGTTCCTGCTTCATAAAACAGCTAAGTGAATATTTTTTGGCATTTGGACTGTTGGTCAGAAGAAACAAGGCATTTGAAGATGTTAATTTGAGCTCCAGGGAACTGTCACAGGAAGTTCTTGTCTGTTTCTTGTCTGTTCTAAACCTCTTGAAGTATTTTGACGTTTTTAGACTATATGTGGAAACATCTTTTGGCGTTAGGGGGGATTTATGCGACAAACTATTTTTGCTAACGGATGACTGCTCCCAGCCAAGTAATAGCTACATAAAGCCCTACACTTTTTATACAGATTAAACTAATAGGATATAATGTGTTCATTAGTGAGCTTTTAGAGGTGCTGGACAGAGCCTAACTATCTGTTTCCAGTGTTTATGCTAAGTTGAGCTGCCAGCTGTGGCTTTATTCCTGTACAAACATGAGAGCAATATCAATCTTTCCATCTAACTGTCTGCAAGAGCGTGAATAAGAGTATTCCCCAAAATGTTTCACTATTCCCTAAATGAGCAGGTAGCGACAGTGGATTCAAAGCTGGCGCTCACTCACTCCCAGTACATTCAGATCCCCACGGGTTCATCACGTCTTCTGAGTTTGACACTGAAGTATTTTGTTGCCATGACTGCAAATACCTGTTTTAAGTACATATTACTCTGTACCTTTTTGATAAAGAAAGGGAGAAGAAAGCGATGGAAAGCTCAAATCACAAATGTGATTGTCAAATATGTAGTACATGATCTTCATGTAAGCTCAGGGAGGATTAGAAAAAAAGTTTTTAATCCCATGTGAGACATGTTTTTCATCTTGTGGGGTGTTATAATTTTAAATCTGCCCATCTGAGCTGTGTTTCCTGTGTGTGTGTTTCCAGGTGACTTGACAAAGCAGCTGCCTCTGACCGTGGTGGGAGAGCACGGCGACAAGGTGATTCAGTGTCGATGGCACACGCAGGACCTGTCCTTCCTCTCATCTTCTGCTGACCGCACTGTCACACTCTGGACACACAATCCATAGCGCACACACACGCAAACAATTAGCCGCTATAATCTGAAAGACACATTCCCCTGAAACAACACTGCTCCTCCCTCACTATCAACAGCTCTCACGCCCTTTCGACACACTTGACACTAGACACACACACAAACAGGTGAATGAGCCTTTCACTCCTGTCTTGTAGAAAACCAAATGGATACAAACCTGTGGGTGGCACATCAAAAGCACAGATGTTGCATGTTCTCCTTTTTTCGTTGTATCTCTCATGTTTCGTTCATTGCACCGGTTGTTGACGTTCTGGGCGGGATCATTTAATTTTCTCACTTTTTCTCACTTCACCCCCCCTCATATGGCCTCATCCTAAACCCTTACACTCACACACCAGTCATTTGCTGCATGTCGTCATCACTGAGGAGTTGTTGAGGTTAGACAGGACAGAGTGCTTTGTTCATGACGGTGCCTTCCTTGAGTTCTGAGTTTTCCATAACAAAAATGTAGAAAAGAAAAAAAAAAGATAATATGGTCATTTTTCAAGATCAGATTTTATTAAGTTATTTTGAGAAGTCCTACATTCCTTCTTTTTTTGCATATCATTTTTTTTTTACAGCTAGTGTTACGCTGCTATTGTTTGGGGGAAAACAAAGAGTTGACTTTATGGTGTAAAATGTAAAAAGTTTCAGTGTGTCAGTAGTGAGCTTTTCCCATCAGGAGGCTGAATCTGTGGAAGTCATACTATCTGTTGATGAGTCAGCTGTTGCTACCCTGTGGGATGTACTGATGTGTAATGTTAATGTATCCACTGCATTACTACAACTCCAACTGTGTAAATTAGCTTGTGCGTTCGTTTTTAAATTTGAAAATCAGTGTTTTTGCGCTGAAGCTGTTACAGTGTCTTGCGATGGCTTGCTTGCAATGGAGGATCGTTATTATGTCAGCATCAAAGGGAAATACCAAGTGTAATTTGTGACGTACTTGCATTCGTTTAGGGTTTTTCAGTGTTCAAAAGCTTTGGTTTGTCTACTGCTGTAATCATATAACAACAGTAGGTGGCAGTCTTTGCCTGTAACAAAGGTCTAACCATATGCACAATGAGATCTGAATGAAGAACGGGTGTTTTCATATTTATTTAGAGTCAGTATTCGGGGCATATGCATTGTATTCCTTTTTTGTATTTTACATGCGCACTTTGTCTTTTAACATTGATTTACTTACAAAGATGCATATTTAAGTTTTTATGTTAATGTATAGAATATTATTTTAACATATAAGGCCAAACTAATACCTATATAGATGTATTTATTTCAGTTGTGTTCATGTATGTACAGTTATTTAGTATGTTTTTGAAATGCTAGTGGCTCCCGTATCAAGCCTTTCTAATTCTTGTTTTTAAAAGTGACTTAAATTAATTCAAGCTAACTCAAGTCTGACTGCTGGTACGTTCAATAAAGTGTCTTTTACACAAGCTGTGTCATTTGTGCTTTGTTTAAACGAACAGTTTACATCAAACAGGGCCGAGAAAAACCTTCTTAAATATATTACTTACAGCTGCCCTGAAGTGTTTAGCTATTAGATGGCCCCGCTTCTTACAATAAATGGATCGAGGAGGTCTGGGACCTCTATCAGATGGAGCACATTACATATTTATTAAGGTTCCAAAAATCCATCTTTACAAAGAGGTGGAGTTCTGTCATGGCTTTATTAATACAATGAGACTGGTTAGACTCCCCTTTTTTTTTTTTTTACTCCTTTTTTAGTACATACTTCACATTTCTATGTGATAGACTACTTGTACAAATGTCTGAATATGTACATTTCATTTAGTGTGGATATTTATTTTGTGGCTTTAGTTTGTCTTAGTTGCTTTTAACTTAACTATAATGTATACAATCGTAAAATGCATACGCTACAATGTTGTTGAAAACGAATAAAAAAAGTTTAAAAAATGCCAGAACAAGGTGGATACGTGAATGAGGGTTTATTTCTCTGACCTCATTGAAACATTTAATACAAAAGAGTATAAGGGCTGTACACGGGTTAAATTCATTCTTTTATCACTTTGCTTAAAATATAATTTCCTTTGTCAGACATAAGTAACTCTTAAACCAAAGAAAAACATCACGTATTAGCTAAACGCATGGAAAGAGTGCTGTACCTGTCCCTCCGCACTGACTCAGACGCCACTGTGAGTGTAACCTCATCACTTCATAGTGGCAGGACGTTAGTTAACAGAATCATAACAATCATACAAAAAAAAAGCACAATAAATATTAACAGTTGTGTATTGAAAAATACACATAAGGTGAAATGAAATTTGACAGAATCGCGACAAACAAGGATTAACAAAACAACACTTTTGTCCCTGAAACTACTGAGTTTGTTGGTGTTGTGCAAGTTAAGCAAAACAAGTCCTTGTTAATTCTTTTCCGTGCTGTGAACTACATACAATGCTGACAGTGCTTTGTTTCGTCCAGGAGGACAACTGTAAAGAGACCCAAGGCTTTCTTCTGAGTGACCGCACACTGGTCGGTCATGGAACTGTCCACACCTTCATGAGATGATTTGAAAGAGAAAAGGAAAAAAAAAAAAAAAAAGGATGTCCCTTTAGTGCTTAGTTTAGTTGGAGTCAGGGCTGGGCCTGGCTGTAGTGTTTGTTGCAGAAGGCAGGGTGACGCGTTGCTCGTCCATTCGTTTGGCCTGAGAGCGCATGATGAGGCTGAAGAAGTCCTCGTCTGGTACAGTTGGCCCTCTGACCGGGGGAGGGGGAGGAGCACAGCGCTGGTCATCCAAACGGGATCCCTTGTAGGGACAAAAGGAAGGAGGAGTGCGTCAGTTTGAGATCTGGTTATGGATAGCAAAACTATATTCAATGTATTACATGCTTGTTGTGCAGGAAATGTATTTTTCTTCAAGCACTGTGTATCTCTGTCGAGTATCAAGCACCTGACACTTGACGAGCATATCGAAGAAGTCGTCGTCAGGCTCGGCACTGTCAGCGTTGGCCATCAGGTGGCTGAGCACGGCCTGGTTGCTGTTTTGATTGAGCCTGAGGCCGGGCAGGCTTCCTCCTCCTGCTGTTGGCAGCTCCTCTAAACGCCGGCCTTGGGCAACCGAGACGTTGGCGGACTCTGATACAGCTACAAAAAGAAACAATGAAGACGATGAGAAGCTCTGTGTCAGTGTGAAAGGAAAGTTGTGCTTTTGGAATCGTGGGACTTACATTTCCTGATGGTTCTAGGAGGTGATCCTGGACCGCCGTTTAACGATAACCTGCTGCCCTTATCCTGTATGGAGCAGCGCTGGTCATCCATACGGTTGCTCTGGAAACGGCTCAGCAGGTCAAAGAAGCCTTCATCTCCAAGCATGTCAGGACTGAGTCGCTAAAAAAAGTACAAGTACAACATGAAAAAACATGATAGCTGTAGGAGACTAAATGGGGTGTGTGGTTATCAGCTGATACTGTGTACCTTCTGTGGACCCTGTGTGGGCGTCTGGCTGGTGTCCAGGGTGTTGCTGGTGTCCTGGAGGACTTTACTGGAGCCACCAGCCTTGTATTTTTTCCCACGCAGGCGGCTGACAAAGAACAGCTTGGAGGAGGCTTTAGCCAGCGAGGGTTTGGACTGTTTGGTCAGGAGATCACTGTTCCATTTCTGAGCCTTCAATACACGGGAATATACGGTAAGAACAAACACAATACAACTATCTGTGCTCCAAACTTGAAAAAAAGATGTAACAGAAAAGAAGTTCTTACATTTATCTTGTCAGGAGTGAGTTTCATTAGCTCCAGGTTCTCCATGCTGTGTCTTCTGCTCATCCTGGGCCTCGCTCCTAAAAACACAAACAATAATCACACCTGTTATACACTGCTACTACGCTGTTAAAACAAGGCATATAACTTGTAACTTGACCAACGTACCATGCAGGTTGTAGTCAACCTCTTTATTCTCAGACAGAGTGGAGTTATTCGTGCTATAACTCAGACCCAGAACCATCTGGAGATCAGACACGTTCATACGAGCTGTCAGCTCTCCACTTCGGTCTCCAGTCTGGAAAAACAAAATAAAAACACACACGTACACAAAAGGAAGGTCAATGTTTTAAACTAACTTTTGAAGTAAGAATGCTACAAAAGGTCAATTTACGCCACTTTTATTTACCTCTTTGCAGATCTCCAGGTGTTTCTCAGCAAAGTGCATGGCTTGGTCATGGTTCCCCAGTGCAGTGTGAGCATTCCCAAGACTCCAGCATGCACGACCCTCCCCGATCCTGCATCAAAAACACATGTACATGTATAGGCTCCTACTTAAATATATTTTGCATGAATTCTTCTCTCTGTAGTGAATGAGTGTGTGTGTGTACCTGTCATTGAGATCCTGGGCTATGATGAGGTGTTTGAGGTGGTAGTCTATGGCTCTCTCATAATCCTGGAGAAGTGTGTAGGTGTTGCCCAGACTGTAGCAGGCCTGGGCCTCCACAGCTCGATCCTTCAACTGTCTCGCCAGCTGCAACGTCTTCCTGACAAACACACACAGACAGACATGCTGGTTCAAAATACTGCGGAGAGGCTTTACTTTCGCAGAAGAAGCACATTCTAGGAACAAGTCGTTTTTTAAAAGCTCAAAGAAACACTACAGCATAATTTATGTTTAATGTCACTTTTAAGTGTTTTTTCAACAGGGATGTTATGTCACACCACATTCAACATTTAGATCTTGGTGGCAGTATGTACAGAGCTCAGTTAACCTCTACCCTGCTGGTTCTAGCAAGACTGCCATGGTTTCAATTATGAATTAGCATGGAAATGCAACAAAATTACACAACTTCATGTGTGCTTTGATGAGTGAAACCAGTAACAAACACTGGAAAAAATTTAAAAAGATTAATGTGGCTTACTTGTAATGCTCAGCTGCCACTTCAAATTCCCCCAAAAAGATATAAGCATTCCCCAGGTTGCAGTAAGCCCGTCTCTCTGCCGAGCGGTCGCCAAATTCCTTAGCTATGAGCAAGCGCTGCAGAAAGAGAGACACAGAAACATTTTATCACATTTATAATGTTTATAAAGTGTTTAATCTTTGCAAATGTGCTTTGATGATGAAAATGGTTTAGGGTTAGACCACACCTGCTCGTGAGAAGATACAGCTTTGCGAAAGTTGCCCAACAAGTAGTGTGTGTTGCCGAGGTTGCCGTAGGTTCGACCCTGAGCTGCTCGGTCCCCAAGTTCCTTGACTATCGCCAAGTTTGCCCTGAAAATACACACACACAGTCAAATGGAATATGACTGGACAATAGCAGAAGGGCGCATGTGATTAAACTGTCACACATATTCCATGCTGTACAGTCACTTACTCATAATACTCAGCTGCTTTCCTCAGTGCCATCATGACCTCCTCTGGGAAATCTCCAGGCTCAGCTCCACTCCAGCAGATACTTTTGCCTTTGGCATGGTACACGTTCCCAAAGTTGTACAAAGCTCGCGCCTGACCGACCTAACACAAATCCAGGAAAAACATGTCAGGTCTGAAGGTTGAGATCTTCTGAATACAGTATATATATCGCTGTAAACAATGTTCTTGAATATCTTGCAGCCTCACCTTGTCATTAATGTCTCTTGCTATGTCCAAGTGCCTCTGACAGCAAACCACAGCCTCGTCAAACCTCCCCAGCACCTTTAGCGTGTTGCCAAGGTTTCCACTGGCTTTGGCTTCCCCGAGCAGGTCACCAATTGTCCTACGTAACACACATTATGTTAGTAATAATAAATGTAGTAATAATGTATCATCAGCATTGTGGTGTTCTTGTGCAGGTCCAACCTGGTCAAGGTGAGGTCATGCCGGTGGAACTCCAGAGCCTTAGCGTAGTCATGCAGGTGGAAGTAGGCATTGCCCAGCTGGCTGTAGATGGCACTGAGCACCTGCAGGTCCTCTGTGCCCACCTGAATGGCAGCTTCAAAGAAGGAGACGCCTGCTCTGTAGTCGCCCACTTTACAGAGCCGCTCGCCCTCCAACGCCAGCTCCAGGCAGGACACCTCCATCCTGCCGCAGACAGAAGCAAAGTCAGTCCGTCAGGTGTTTAAAAAAGGATCTGGTCTGCTGTCTGAACTGGCTGAGCCTCATTTAAAAAAAAATCTTAGTGAGCAGCAGAGAATTCAAACACAACAATTAAGGACCAATAATGAAAAAGTTGCAGAAAAGTAGATCTTCTCTGGCTGAAGCCTACAGCCAACTGACCCGACTCCACTCACAACCAGGGAACAAAACCTCTTTCTAAGGCTTTCAACAGGGAATGTTGTTTAGCTACTTCCTTCCACTTACAGAGAACAATGGCACAAACTAGGGTTTGTTTGTTATGGTTGATCTCACATCCTTTTGACACGCCTCAGAAGTTAAACGGGTTCATTTTTACAGTCATATAAATCATAACCCTGTTTACTAGCACTGTTTTAGAAATACTTCTGCATGTTTTAGCCGTATTACTCTTCATCTGTTTTAATCATACCACAGGTTTTGCTCATTCCTTTTATGCAGGCATCGGTTCCCACCAGATTACCCACCGTAACCCCAAATGAACTTGCAGAAATGTTGTTTTCTGTCAGGAACAATTGCTGTAGGGACCCTTTTTTCTTTTGTTGATGTGTTCACATGTTGAACAATTGAGACTGAGAATTGAGAATGAAACAGTTTCAATGAAAGAAACAACCAAATTAACAATATATGACTTGGGAAAGCTCCACTTTCTTTTCTAACAATAAAGTAAATGACCAAGACCTACTAAAATAAAAAGGATGTAGAAAATGGCTTTGTCTATTAAATATGAAGTCCAAAACGACTGAATAACCAAGACACATGGAGTTACAAATGAGGTCAGACTCGGGCATTTCAGAGGCAGATGAAAGGAGCGTCAAACAATGGCTGGTGTTTTATTCACGCACTTCTGTTTTTTCAGGAAACTGTATTGTTGTGAAGAGATCAGTCTTCACAGTGTGTTTATCTTGAGCTTTCCTGCTGTAACCACCCAAGGTTTTGTCTAGAAGCTCTCAAAAACTGACCCAGACCACTAATAGATAATGGTCCACATGAAGTAATAGCTTACATAGACTATGGCGTGCTATTAAAATGACAAAACAAAACCAAAGTAGCTTGTTTCTTCATTCGACCAGGCTATAATTTGTGAACAAAGGCAAACATGATGTTCTGAATGGATGATAAAGCTCATGTAATCAGCAGTCTTGGGTCTTAAGTTAGAATTGCCTACTTTCTGTTTACTACCACGTTAACAACATACTTTCCCAACACCGCAGCTGAGGCAAATACTAGCCTACTCTCATTTTTTAGGTTTCCACTAAAAAAGAAAGCAGCTGCTTCTCTGAAGCATGATGAGAGCAACTCAACCCAATTTAGTAGTTTGAACTCAAACAAGGTGATCAACCACTAAAAAAAAGGATATCAATATATCAAAACAATTGCTCATCTGACATCATAGAGGTATTTTAGTACCACACTTTCAAGGAGACACGTGCAATGTTTTCACAGTATTAACTTCCAATGCATGGCAGCAAAGAAACAGCCCATTCAGCATTTTCTAAGATAATCTGCTTGTCTTTCTTTCAAGCTCTCTCTTCTGACCTGGTCACCTGAGATTACGGCTGTAGAGTGTGCACCCGAGAGATTACAGCACTGGCAAGTGCTAAGTAGCTTTATTAAATGTGTCGGACACAAGCGAACTCTGTAGTGTAGTCTAATGGAATCAAGTCACTGATGATAAACATTCAGACACAGTAGTATCCGTTGAAAAATATCCTAAAGCCAATGCCTACTCCAAATAAGTAGAACACACGTGTGGCGAAAAACAAAGCAAGCGGTGATAAATTTTTCAAGGCTTGTTAAATATTAAGGCAAACCGGAGCAGGTCTTTCTGTGTTTGGCAAGTTGCACCTGCTTTACCTGGGTATGTTTGGACAGCTGGCTGATACCTTTTGAGGAAACTCACCTGCCTTTAGCCAACAAACTCATAGAAAGCTCTGTGAAAAGGGCACCCCACTCGATAATGTATCTTAGGCTTCAATTTTTTATTCCATACTTGACATAATACTACCACTTCTTTAACAAGGGAACACCAAATAAATAATAGCTTATTTGTCATCTGACACTGACACATCTTACATCACAAGCATTAAAATAACAACAAAAACAAAACAAATTCTCTTAACCTACAGTCAATAATTTAATTTACAGTCTCCTCTAAAACTAATGAGGGGAAGCAATTTATTAAAAAGGAAAAAAACAAAGGAAGACAGCCATCTACTCTACAACCACTGAGAGAGGGTAGATTCCTACCTGTAGCGGACATGAAAGGACTGCTCCTCAGCTTGCATGCTAACCACTGAGCCATTGGTATCCATTGATGTGCATAACATGAGGGAAAATCCCAGTCTGGATCCCGAAAAAAAAGGTTGGGTTTAAAAACAAGAGCCAACAAGAAAGGGGAAAAAATCTTTGGTCAAAGGGAGATGGATGCGAGGAGGTAAACCAAGCAAAAAGTCAGCCAATGTGGTCAAGTCTGCTACTGTCCCTCTGCTGAATGTTGACAGGGGAAGGTGACCCCATGAGTGTTAAACAGAGCTGCAGAGTCCTGAGCGTCAGTCCACACGGCTGCTTTCGTGCACTGTGTGTTTTGCGTCACTGCACCTCAATCTCGTCAGCTGCCCTCTGTGAAGAGAACACAAGATGCTGTATGTGAAGCCTCGTTCTGGCCGCATGGTGCCATGGCAACACCAACCAAACAGCAGCGTGCACAAGTGTGGCACAGGCAGGAAGTGAGAGAGAGCAGGGTGGGAATGAATGGATTGGAGGGTCAACACAAGCAAGTTGTCAATCTAAGACGGTGATTCAATTCTTCCAAGCTTGGAGGTGTGAGCGGGTGCTCTAAAGTTGCTACAAGATGGGCAAGCAATGAACGCCACAGAATGTAACATATGGAAGCAGGAATGGCAGGAAAACATCAACTCCAGAGGGTGTGAATGCAAGTCAGAAGAAGTCACTGAAAAGAAAGAGCGACCAGCAACCTGCTGCATGATTTGTCAAGACAAAAAGTCACTGAATTAAAACCCAAACTCTGCCAAAAAAAAGAAGAGATGAACTTGTGTGTGAAAGCTCCACCAGAGGAAAAGACAGCGATAAGCAGGCTACATGGATAAGATAGACTGCACCAAGTAAAGACCAGAGCCAACCGTTACCTCATTTCTCCATGAGGTAATGCTAGCCACACCCATTTGTCCCCCAAGTTTTACCCATTAGCCCCTCCTCCCACACACACACACAGACATACAAAATGCAAACTGGGGCAGACCAGTTATTTGCAAACTGGGTTAATTCTTTACACTATATAACAGCCAAAAAGAGCCAAAAGAGGCCACAGTCATGGTGAACAATGGGTGAATGTATTTTTAGAGACAGTTAAAACACATGGAACTGGCACATATATTGTATTGTGTTTTATTAATTGGGGACCACTGTGCTATCTAAATATGTTCAGCCCTACTTTACATATAGGCCACTCAATGGTTTGCTAAATTGGTTTCCCATTTTCCATTAAAAAATTCATATTATTAACTAAATCTAAATGTCAGACTATAAGAAACACTTCTGGTGTTTAAACTTAATTATGTGGCTGTGTAACCCCCAAATTATGACTTTTATTATCTTAAAAGCCAAAAAATTGTCAGATATATACTGTATTCATTACTTTTCATCCGCACTAGACTAGTATTAGATCAGCACTGAGCTCAAACTGCAAGAACAACACAAATATTAAAAACAGATGACAACCTAAACAGAAACAAAAAATGAAAAAAAAAAAAAAAAAAACTGCTTTGACAACATGTAAGGAATCAATCATGCCTTGTTGATGTCAGAATCTGTTATTCAAATAAGATTAAATCTGGTAAATTCTCTTAATGAAGTTAAGTTCAGTACAGTTCAGCGTCTGCTATATAATACACAGATATGGAAGACAGAAAAAGTGTAATTGCTGAAATAACACATTTCTTAAGAAGAAGCTTGTATCTTACCATAATCCATGCATTAACTTAAAAATACAGGAAATTTATACTCCATATATAAGTTGAATATCAACAGCCTGTTTGCAAAGAAAAAAATAAAATGTAAGAGAATTAAATCATCTTTGTCCAGCTGGTTCTTCTCGCTGCTAAGTTAATATCAATGGTCAGAACAGAAACTAAATCCTAGGGCTTTAGCAGTCTGTGCAGTACATGTTCCTGCACATTATAATCACTGATTGATGTGTGCCAGTGTTCGTGCAGACTTTTCCACTCCCATATGCCAACTGGGTGTGTTTGAGAGAATGCCTCTCTGTTCAAGAAGCCATAGTGAGCATGAACAAGTGTGTAAGAGGAAGAAGTGATTCATAACTTAAAAGGCACATCAAAGGACACATGAGGTTGTTTTTTTTTAATGACAGCTTCATGGGGGAAAAAAATTGCTGACTCCTTGAGTCACAAACAGAATATGATTTCATCTTGAACACACAGCAGATGTGATCTATGTTCTTTGTGCTTACAGGCCCATTGATGCACTAAAATAGCCGCTGCCACTGTGGGCAGAATCTAAATATGGAAACATCAGTCAGCATTACACTATGAGTCAGCAAAACTCTGCACCAAAACAAAAGAAAGAAACAAATAGATTAAGTAGTGGGGTACTGACCGGTAACTCCTTCTCACAGGAACAGGAAATCTGGAAAGCCTGCAAGGAAAAGTGTTGTGATCATGAATAAATTTACATCTAAATAAACCGACTGGTGTCGCAGTAGTTACTTATGAACATTTGTATATTTTGACTTATATGATGAGGACACTATGATACAGATTTGATATAAGACTTGCAGATTTAGCACTATTTGATATATAGCTGCCGATTTAATACCTTAAACTAGGTGTGCACTGACTATGAGAAACATTTTTCAGTATAAAACAATACAGTTCAATAGCACATCAAACTACAGCCTTCAAAATGGTCATACGTTTAAATCAACATCTCTCTTTCAAACATTTCTTTGCAAGGCTGTAGTTTTGGCTAAATGTAGCTCATTTACTGGAAACCAGAGGTTTGGGTAATGTGAGTGTGCTGCCTGGGTCAATGTTGAGTGCACATTTAAGTATGTATGTGTGTACATATGACTGTATTACTAAACAGGCACATAAATTAAATAATACTCTTAATGAAAGTAGCTATTTCTATGTAGAATAAATAGGTAAACAATTGCTCCAGTCATGTATAATATTTTAACTTTATCTAGTATGACATGCTACAACATATGCTGCGATTCTTCTAGACATTTTACATGGTGGTAACCAAACAGTGACTGATCCAATACTAAATTAACATCCCTGTCAGTATCAGCTCCATTCACACAGATTTTAAGCGTTTTAACTTTTCCATGAGGATGCTTTAAAGTTGTTATTGCAAGCACTAGGTACTAGAGTACTCTGTCATGATCAGACACCGACTCAAAGCCACAAACCTCGGGCAGTAAAGTCATCTCTCTCTCTCTCTCTCTCTCTCTTTCTCTGGCACCATCACATCCAGCTACAGGTTAGCCAGTTAGCATGTTAGCTTCCAAACTTACGTTAGACGATCCAGCTCGAACAATGGTGACTTTTCCCCGTCTTTATTTTCTCACAAAAATAAAAAACATTAGGTCCGTTTAAAAAAAATAAATAAATAAAACGCACTGTAGTACTCTATGGACAAACTGTACTACATCCAGCCTTACACAACATTACCCTTTAACTTTTATAAAACTTGGATTTAACTTCGAGGAGAAAAGACTGAAATCCTCACCACTGTACTAACGTTATGTGTTTTCGCCAAGCAGCCAATCAGAGGACCGCATTCAAAGTTAGCCACGCCCCCGGCGAACAGTCATTGGACCAATAGATTTGAATAGAAAAGATGACGTATGCTCATTATTGCGCTGTCAGTGCCTGACAAACAGACTGTCATGCGTGAGATTTTAGCACTATTTCTCTCATAAAGTAAGCACAAAAGACCACTTAGCCGCCGTGTATCATTAAAGGGAAGTGTTCTCTTACTCAGACCTCTTAAACGACAAAGCATATTTCTTAAAATACGCAATTACAGCTGTTGTTCAAAACTGCTAGCCCATTACACAATATTTAATATGTTTAGACTTCTTCTTTAGTCTTTGGAGGTCTCACCGCCGTTACCTAGCAACCAGACTCCTGTACCTGTACAGCTGCCAGTCCGGCTCCAGACGCTCAGCGCTGCCGTGTAGGCTACATTATTAATGATGCCACCGAAACTAAACCTGTCCGAGGAACCATATGTCAAGAAAGAAAGAGACAGAAATGCCGTAGCTGGTTACAAGATGATGTCAGGAGCAAGAGCATGGCTGTGGATCGGATCAACTTAAAACTGATGTCGCGCTGCTGCTGAAGGACAGAAAAAATAAGTAAGTTTACCCTAACATCACAACATGAGGCTGAACATTGTGTGTAGTGTAGCAGTGAAATTGAAAGTGCTTGTTTGTTTGATTGTTTGAGCGTGTAGCAGCCTGTGATACCGTCTTGTGAAGCCAGAGCTTTCACACATGTCCTCATTTAATCAAATGGTGTGCTTATGCATAATTCTTTTAAACTTCACTTGAGTATTTCCATTTTCTGCCACTTTATACTTAAAATCAGAAGCACATATTGTACTTTTTTTTTTACTTTATTGCAATTTTTTGACAGATTTAGCTACTATACTTACAGATTATTAATATACACATTATGATTATAAATGCAAAACATATAAGCTTGTAAAATATGATGCATTTTTATTGATCAAACGACCTTACTACTACTAATAGAATATTAATAGCTCCCTTGATTATCTACACCATTAAAGTGCTGCTAACATGTTATTGAATGCATAATGACATAACTTTTAACAGGGGCCATTATGGTGCAGAATAGCTTTTAATACATGCCGACAACACCTTTTACTTACCTGTCATGTAACATACAGGGCCTTTCTTATAATCATCATTCACACAAACTCATACACACGCATGTCACGCAAACTTCTGCCCACACAATGCAATGATTGTTAAATAATAGACAGCTTAGCACGTTTTGATCCGATGTTGTCAGCTCACAGGTCGTGTTGCTAAGTGATGAACAGGTGCTCCATCCTCCTTTCTTACCCCCCGTCTTGGTTCAGGTGAAGAGAGGTTCACATTTTCTGTTACAGTCATAGTGTCCATGGAGGGAGAACCAGGGGAGTCGGATGAGGATGTTCAGGGAGAGGAAAGGTCCACCGTGCTCTGGGAGAAGTGCTTTCAGCAGAGCATCTTTGTTGACCTAAGTGAGGATGAAAGTCTCCACTTGAGTGACTTGGAGAATTCTTTAGCTTTACATCTATCCCAGGCAGAGTCTGCTGCCTCTGAGGCCAGCATCCATCTCAGTGGTAAGTGCTTGAGTCACCAACGTTTATTTTTGCCTATTGACTTTTTTATCGGATGGTAAAGCAGCTTGTTGTTTCTGCATCACATCACATCAGTACTAATCACTCTGAATATTTCTAGGAGGAAGGAGTTTTTGTTGCTCTCAGTGTTAATGATAGAATTAAACAAACAGTGAAAACCAAGGACAACAAATATGAGTAAAAAATAAACATAGAATTATTATATATACACATACAACTAGGTGAATATATACATATCTATATGTACAGATTTTAAGGATGATTGTAGGCTTGGACATGAAGTTTAATTTAAATTCTTTATGAGCTTATATTCTTTTTTTGTTGACATGTAATGTTACAGAAACAAAGATAGCAAACCGGTAAAGTGATACATGTAATGGTGACATTGTTGGCATATTAGGCTAGTTAGAGTTGTTATCATAAATGGTGTGCAGTCTTCAAAAAAAAAAAGTAAAAGCAAAGACTGAGGCTTAAGTCTATGCAACCCTCTAATTTGGTATTTATGTTGTTGGTAATCAGCAGGGAGCGCAGAGCTGTCAGGCTTGGATGTCACCTCCTCAGAGTCCAGCAGTGTCAGCAGTCAGAGTGAGCGGGTGGTACAGAGCAAGAGCAGCATATTACATGTGTCTGCCCAAAGACCAAACACCATGCAAGATGAGCCGCCTTTAAACCAGGCGTATGAGGACCCGGGTCAGAACACTAGTGACGAGGATCATGATGAACTACCTTATGATGGTGACCTTGCAAGCCCCTACTTCAACCAGACAGCTAACACTGAAAGCTCTGATGGAAGAGAAACTGTTCATGCAAGTCCTGATGTTCCTGATTTGCCTCAGTGTAATATAAAAGAAAGAGACGATATTGTTGAACACTTAGTTTCTGTTGAGTGTAATGCAGCTAAGAAGGCAGCAGCTTTGTCGCAAGAGGATACCAACACTAAACATGACAACTTTTTTGATGCTCCCAAGCCAAGTGATTTTGCCCCATCATGCCCCTGTCCTGCAGACATTAACCAGTTGTTGGTGCGACACTTCTCCCAGGAGGAGTTGCAGCGGTCAGGTAGGCTGATTGAGGCAGAGACCCTGCCGGAGGTGTCCCTGCTGGAGAGCATGGATGACACTGTTATAAGCTGGGCTCCCACACTTAACCGCACCACACTTAAAAGCAACCACTCAGAGAGATCTGCATGTAATTCAGAGATTAACCAGAGTCTCTGCTCTAATAAAAAGAGTAATACTGCATCCAAAAATTCAACTTTAGAGGAAGAAGCAGAAAGGAAAATTGATCATGTCACCTCTGTTGCTACTGAAAGCATCACATCCAGCTCTGCAAGTACAGACTCTAAACAAAGCAGTGGGGATATCAGTGCCGTGGATGTGGTGAAGCAGGAGAAGGCCGAAGAGGATGATCAGGTTCAGAGAGTCCCACTTGTGCGCACAAGGTCCTTCAGCGAGATGAAGTATGGCCAAGGCCAAGTCCATTACCCACTTCCTGATTTTTCCAAGGTTGCTCCCAAGGTAAAAATCCCCAAAGCTCCAAGTGGACAAGGCAGACCTGTTCCACAGAACCCCAGCACCATGCACAGAGCTCAGTCCTCACCAGGGATGCTAGAGGTGATCAGCAGAGTCTTAGAGGATTCAGTCCAGCCCTCAGAGAAGCCCTATGTCTTCAAAGATGAGGAGAAGACTCCTCCAGCACTGGTGCATCACCTGCAGGTAAAAACCATCAGAATTTACTCATCACAGTGTATCTGTACCTAAGACGTAACAAATGTGAATGCTGTGCGTAGGACATGAGACTAACATTTGTTTCATTCCATATTTCTTTAGGCTGAATATGATAAATTACTAACCAAATATGCTGAGGCAGAGAATCTCATAGATCAAATGAGACTGGGAACCAACGTAAGTAAAAAGTTGTTTTTGACTGAGCTGTGCTGGAAATCAATAATATTTTCAAGCTACAAATGTATTGGTCTTTTTTCACAGACTCAGCCCTCCTCAGATCTGATGTTATATTTAGAGTGTGATGATAATCATCATCCTCAGGGAAACTTACCTGTCATTGAGGGAAGCCATCTTGGATCCTTGACTCCTCACCTTCCCTCATCAGGTACGTCTCTGTGTCTGACATCTGATATTATGACAGATCAGCGCTTTGCTTCACGACCTGCAACGTACGTAGTGAAGTGCACCTGGTTTCCATAGAGACAAATGGTGTCAGATGACATTATTCTAGTTACACAAACATCTTTTCTTTGCTTTTGAAGCACTTTAATTAAGTGGAAAACAATGGCTGGAAACTTGAGAACAGGACAAAAATTTTATATTTGATTTCTATCATAAGATTATCAGTAACTGTATCCATCATCTGCAATTTTAATTGTTCACAAATTCATAAATTCTTTGCATATATACTTTGCATATATTAGGTGTTTTTTTTGGTCAGGTACAGTAATAAAGTAAAGACAAAAAAGTTGTTTCAGTCCAGTCTTGTTTTGTTTTTTAGAAAACTTTGGTGACAAAGAAGAAACAACCCCCCAGAGCAACATTAAAGAGGTGCACACAGCTTCCTCTGGCCAGGCTGAAGAAGGTCCCAGTGATGGAGAAAGAATGACTGCTGAGCTGAGAGACATCATCAGCCAGTTCATGCAGAAGGTAAGTTTTATATTACTAAGCTAACATAAAATGAACAGACATCTGAAACAGTTTATGAAACCTTCTTCTATTCAGGTGGAAGACTTTAAATTGAGTGTAAGCATCATGTCAGTGAGCACAGCAGAACAGCAAATAGTAAGTATTGTTTACGAATGTCTCTTTATGTAATGCACAGAACATCTTGATTGTATGTTTCTGTGATGCATTATTAGCAGCGTAGCTCCCATTTTTACTTATGCATGTGCATAAATTTAAACCTTGTCCATTCTCAGATGCTGAGGAGCATTATGGAGGCTCAGGACCAGCTGGAAAGAAAATACATCAGTAAGAAGGAAGAGCACAGAGCTCTGGAGATGCAAAAATACATAGGCCTGTCCAGGAACACTGGCACCTTTGACCCAAACAGGTTAAAGAGACTCCACTATTGCACCTGTGTGTGAATGTGTATTATGTTAATGTAGCCACTCATGTATGTGTGTGTGTGTTTAAATATGTGCAGGCTGGTGGAGGGAGACATATTCAGGATAGGGATGCATCTTGAGGACATAAAGGAGATGATAGACAAAAATGTGTGTGAGCAGATTTCTCCACCTCACTCATCCTCTACTCCCACATCCATGAAAGAGATGCTGCATGCGAAGCCCAGTCCTCTCTGCATGCACACACCCTCACCTCCACCATCCCTGCATGAGGTAACAACTGATGCACCCATATTAGAATATGAAGCTATCAATACATTGCTATTTTAATACTGTATGAAGTGAATAACATAAGTAAGCATGACCACTTTAACAATGTATAAAGTCAAACGTGGATCAAACACAAACAAACGGCTGTCCCGGCTTGCTGAGTGTTCACTGTGGTGCCATTTGTATTGATAAAAGAATATTTTTTATTATTTTATTTTTATTTTTCATATATTTTCTATTCAACAAAAATGAAAGCCAAAAGAGTAATAAAATAAAGGGGATCAATGCTCAGTTGGAAGGTCTTGCTTTATCTTCCTGGACCTTCAGTGGTCTCATGTTTGTCCATGTATGTCTCATGTTTGACATACCATCTCCTTCTTGAGCATTTGAATGAGCCACAGTATGTCGTGGCAGAGAACTTTCTGGCTTCCTTTTTAGCTGAATAGTCGTCAGTAAGCCTTTTTGACTGCCAGTACTTGGCAAAGAGCTTCCAGTCCCTGTCTGTCCTGTACTAGTCCCACAGGTTGTTTTGCTTATGGAGCAGCTCCACAATTTCCTGCTGGAGACCACCCTTTTCCTTTCTCTCTGCCATGTGCCTGCTGGTCACATTCTCACTTCTCTGTTGTGTTGTGCTGTGTTGTTAACTCCTTTTTCTTCATTTCCAGCTCCACAGCAACCATCTGTTATTCAGCCGAATGTTTGACATCCAGGTTTTGACCAGGTGCCTCCACAGCTGAAGGAAGAGACCACCTTCACACTGGTCGTCTTGTCTGCACTTTCTTGATTCAGTCTCATTTTCTTCTTCCTCTCCGTTGTGAGTTAGTTTTTGAAGTGCGGTTTAAATCTTGCGGCTTCACTGGAAATGCTTGTCTCTGTTAATACCCTGATGAAAGCTACAGTATGTCTCTAGCTTTGGTTTTCCTTCGTAGAACTGCTTACACTGAACTACTGACAGACTGTATATGTGGTCCTGTAGAATGACCAAAGTCAGTCATGTAAAAAAAAAGAAAAGAAACATATGTGGTACTGTGCAGTGATCACCATCATCATAGTATCTTTACGTGTGTAAAGGAGCTATTTTATGGTTGAAATACTGAATGTACACTTCATTTGCTTTTTGTGGTCACTTCATAATCATCATCATCTCTTCATAAACATACTGCCATGCATACACAATACCTGACAGGTATAATGCCCCTGTGTGTTGATGTAAGAAAAAACTATTCAAAAAAACAGCACATACTGACAATTTTCTGCATTTATATTGTTTTGTGTTCTGACTTTTTATTGTGTTTAATAACTTACTGTATGCGTATATATTTAATTTAATCGCAGAATTTCCTATTTCCAACAAGTTTAGCTGTGCTGTTCTCTGTGTGTAGTAAGCAAATGTTAGCATGTTAATACCTGAACTAAGCATGTGAACATGGTAAATCTTACACCTGTTCAACATCAGCATGTTACTTTGTTATTGTCAGAATGTCTGCGTCCAACATCTCTTATGTTCCTTTTGTTTACTTCAGTCTTCAGTCTTAATTTGTAGCATTCGTACCCTGCACCTCACCTTGTGATGAATTCCCTCCTGGAGTAAATGATTAGTAGGTGGGTGTGTAAGATTACACTACCCACAAATTATCTAACTGGGTCTCATGTTTCAGGGACTAAGTGCAGGTTTTTCCATTGTGGGTTATAAAAATGAAATATGGAGAGAAGAAGAAAAAGAAGAGGAAGAGGTGGAGGCCAGTGAGGTCCATGGAGACGATGGATTACAGCATTCAAGGTACTATATTTCTCCTTTTATTGTGTGATGTAGTAAAACAGGTAATCTAATCTTTAATTCTATACAGAAAAATGAAAGTAGTTATCTAGTCTAGGACACATAAATCATAATAATACACATAATACCACTGTTGTTCGCTGTCACTATTGTGTCTACCTATTGATACTTTGAGTGGTGCTTGCATCTACGTTTCTGCTCAAACAATAGACACGTTCTCCTCCTTCCCATGGAGCAGATCGTGTTTCAGGTGCGGCGTTCGTGTTAGGTTCCACCGAGTGTTTGAGTCTCTGTGTGCAGGTTTATTTCTCTGTCCTATTTCAGCAGATCACAGGATGTCCCTTCCATCCAGAGAGCTGAGGCTGAAGAGGAGAGGAGCTCTGTCTTGTCAGAGGTGATAGATCACAGTAACATCTTAGCGTACTTGAGTGGAGCCAGCTCATCTTCAAGACAGAGGCAGCAGACACCCGACAGGTCAGTGTTGTGACATTTAAGTCTATATAGAAGAGCTATGTGTGACTATGTGTTGTGGTTTCTCTGTACTGGTTTGCTTCAATAATGCATGGCTCATACAAGTAATTCATCTTGTATTGTGAGATACTTTTGCACACTGTATTGTATTGTCTACACAGAAATAGAAAGCATGCACTGCAGCAAAAGGAGTTAGCTTTAAAATGCAATGCTTGTCATGCCATTCAGTTCAAATACTACTGTGAATACCCTCATGTCCACTCCACAGACTCTAAATATCTCACTTATTGTTGTCGCTGCAGTTGTAGCACCCCGGATAGTGTCCTGAACCCAGTGGCTGAATGTGATCTGGGTGATTGTGTGAGTCTGGCTGTGGAGGTCTCCTCTTCGTCTGATGCACCCAGAGACTCAGACACCCACAGCCTCTCAGAGCCTCCTCTCAACACCTCTTCTGTATCACAGGTCAGTCACAGTTGGCCTGTTTGCTGCTTAAGTTACAGTGGTGTGTAGGCTGATGTGTGTGTTTTTTTCTGGGTTACAGAGGATTGTGAGCCCAGAGACAGACAGTGGATTTGGGAGCTCTTACTTGAATCAATCATCTTCTGGATCATTCCAACCAAATCTTACAGAAAGGTACAAGTCTATGCAAACAGCAATAATAAAAATCGTCCATAGACACTCTCTACATATAAAAATGAATCAACTTGCGATCGTTTCCTATCCACAGTTTGCAGTCACAGAATGATGCTTTAAGTAGCTCAGACAGTGAGGGCTCCTGCTCCAACCTACAGACAGCTATACATCCAGCTAACCCCACCAGCCAGCGTTGGTCCAGTTCCCACCCATCTGTCCAAATACAGTCCAGTGGTGCAGCAGCGGCAGTGGAGCGGTGGGTGGAGAGCACCACTAAAGAGCCTTCAGTCAAACTGCAGGGTGAATAAATCCCTCTTCATAAAGAAGTTCTCTTTTTATTTAATCTTATCTGGTCAACACTGAAGTAATGTATGCTTCTCCATCACTGACCATACAGGATCTGAACACAGCCCACCTCCCCGGCTCCATATGTCTGAACCCTTGCTCAGCACCACCATGGATACAGACGAGAGAGGCAGCCCATACTCATGCTCTTGTAATAGGTCAGTGTATGCTAAGGAGCAAACAGTGTTGGTGGATGACATCTTAGACAGCTTTTTGTTTCAGTGACTATCATCTGAATATCTGTATCTGTGTGTGTTTAGTGAGGCTATCCTTGTGCTGCAGTCAGAGGTCTCCAGGCTGAAAAAGGACCTGGAGGAAGGCTTGGTTCAGCTGCCTCACCTTGCACAAAAGATGGACTATCTCACCTCCAAATACAGACAGGATCGTCAGGAGCGCAGATCTAAAACTAGACCACGAAGCTACCACAGGCCAGCCTGTAACAGGTGGGGGAGCTGATGTTGCTGGCTAGTTTAAGTGGAGTAATCAAGGATAATGGCCATTCATAATATCATAAAATTCTTGATTGAGAAAAATAGATACATATCATGTTCTGACCATTTCTCCATTATAAAAGTCATTCTTATGACTCCTTTTAATCTAACCTCTAGTGTGTTGAAGCCATCAAATAGCAGACAGAGTGTGAGCAATCTCAACTCCAGTCAGGTGAGGGTAGAGGATTGGATCTCTTCAGATATGGACCCCAGCAAGAGCAAAGGTAATCCACCACCATCACAACACACTAATAAACCAATTTCAGCAGACTACTCCATGTCTAAAAGCTTGTCTCTACACCTCTATCTATATATATTTCTGTATATCTTTCCTGCATTGTCTGCTCTGCTCTTTAGGTACAGACAGTGGTGACACAGCTGGCTCTGACATCATGTTGCAGTTCCATAATTCACCTGTAGGGAGCAGGAAAGCACCCGAGTTTCAGCACAAACTTCACGGGGCACAGCAATCCAGCAGAGGTCAGAGCCACATATGTTTTTCCCAGTACAGTACATACCCTAGTTCTTTCTGAATTTATTTTTATACGAGAATATTGCATCCAAAATGAAACAACATGTGTGTTACACTCTATCAGGGTCAGAGGGAGACGTCTCAGGGAAAACCACTGGTCTGCCCAGCTCTGTTTTGAATAGAGCGAAAGAGGAGGCTTCTGACAGCCGTGACAAGCAGAGATCACAAAGTAAGTCGTTCATCATACCTAAACTAAGAGAGTAACTAAACCAGGGCTGTACATATGTGCAGTGTTGTGTTTTATTAGTGCACATACTGTATTGGTTCTCATGTTTCAGAAGCCATCGTGGAGAGTTTTTACTCCAAGGAGAGATGGTCTCTTTTTTCCTCTCCATCTCTTCAGAAGCCCCTCCTTCAGGTCAGCTATGCCTCCTCCAGCAGCCTGCCTGCAAGGTAAACACGTGGCTCATGCATAACACAAAAACACCACTGCTGTTAATCAGTGATTAACATCTCTCAGATTCTCAGATTATTCAGTTCTGTTAAAGTGGAATCATTTTTCATCTTTCCCACTATCTGTCTTTAAATCCAGCTATAAAGTGAGGGAGCCGCCGCTGCAGTACCATCACAGAAAGCGATCCACCCAGTCAGATACAGCACTCCTGCCCAGCAATGTATACTTTCAGGGGACACTGTCCCCAATATCAGTGCCCTCAAAGACTGGCAGAAAGACAGGCAGACACAAGGGCAGCAAGGTGAGATGTTTCCACATGTATCTCTGCTGACTATTCTGACATTTTAGAGATTCTCCCTGTATAGAAGAACATTTATGTTAAGAAAGAACCAACAATTTATCGCTGCCATGGTTGGAAAGTTTGCTACTGTTCTATAGGAGGAAGAAATGAACAGGACTCTAGACCAGGCTATTGAGGTGGCCCGCAGCATGAAGAGGACCACAGACCGGATGGCCAAAAGACTGTCAGATGACCTGGCAAAGGCTCAGCTCCCTAGGAAACTGCACAGCATGCAGCCACTAGGAGGCAGGAAACACCATCCATTATAACGAACAGGGTATACAGATCAGTTTACCATAGACATCAATCAACTAGCCACTATGATACCTGATGCTGATGAAGGACATATCTTTGTTGGACAGTCAGGGAGTTATGTAAGGACTTGTTTGTGTTAAGTTTTGTAAATGAGATTCATAATCCAGAGAAAAGTCTGAAATCACACTGTGGAAATAAAAAAAGGATTTTATAACTTTATTTGTATATTTTTAAGTTGTTTGAATATTTTTAAAGAAATTTGATATTTTTATTGGACAGCATTTAATTTATGTCTTTACAATTTGGGAACTTCATTGATTTAACTCTCAGCAGTGTGTAAAATATAACCAAAATACTTCATATTCAGTACAGAGAGCAAAATTTTTTTTATAAAAGGCCAATATTAGATCAGTACTGTCTAAAAACATTTTTGTTATTCTCATTTATTTTATCTGTAAAGCATTACTGAAAACTTAAACAATATGATCCAGCTGTACCCTTCAGTTAGGTGACAAAATCAGCCATGCAGTACAATGTCACTCAACAAATAAATGAATAAATAAACATAAACTCTTAAAAAATGATTTTCATATTGTTTTTGTTCCATGTCAGTGCACTTGTGTGACCTAATCTTTTTTTTTTTTATTATTTCACCTTCTAACTGTTAAGTATCCAATACACACAAACGGCCACAGGGTAAAGAGATCAAGTTAAATCAGAATAAAATTAGGTCAGATTTATATTATTGCATTTCAGGAAAATCCCACACTGCCTATAGTTTGAATGAATGTATCAACTTTTGTCCTTTTAGCTAATATGCTCATTTGACGCCACTAATGCCCATCCTGCTGGCCTGTGGCTGCCAGTGATACAGTGTCTTCTTACTGAGTTTCTGTTGCATGGCTTTGTCACCGTCATAGCTGCTGGTGCCGGGCCATGCTTAGTTTTTGTTGTGGGGTATTAACTTTCACTGTTGTTCTCGGATGGGTATCGGGAAAGAAGATGTCTCCAAACAACATTCCCGAACTGTCCCTTCTGATTGTTCGAAGGACAGTTGAGCTTCTCTGTGATCACTAACCTGTAGGCTATCAATTTATCAGGGTAAACTGGTCACAGTCAACCAGCTAATCACTCACATTTAAACACAAATACTGAATCACTTCCACAGGCCAGGATGTCTGGGACAGTTAGGACAAAGTGTTTTTAGTGACTCATGTTGAATGTGTAATAAGCCGTTTTAAGTTCAGACAATTGTAGAATAATGCCTTTACTCAAGGACTTCATTCTGTCCTCTGAGGTTCAAAAGATAATACTGTGCAGTAGTGTAGTCCAATATCTCATTGGAATACGAAACACACAAGTTTTTATGTCCTAAGGCAGACCACCCAACTGAAATTCAGTGCAAGAGATACGTGACACTTTAAGTCTGTTATTGTGATTATTGGCTGTTGAACTAAACTTGAAACTCTGAAACTCGACTCAAAATCATAAAAAGTCTTGATATACATGATACATTACTGTCACTGTTGTGGAATTTTATTCATCAAACCTTAGTTCAGTCACTGGAGATAAAAGTGCACAGGAGTCCAAGATGCTGGAAGGTTTACTGAACCTTGGTCAAGGAGAAAGGACAGAGGATCTACACTTGTCATGACATGATGCCACCTCAGTTCTGAGGAAGCTGTCCTTTCTGGCTTGTGTACAGTTAAAACTAGACGTTTACATACACTATATAAAAAGACACATATGCTTCTTTTTTTTTCTCACTGTCTGACATGAAATCTGACAATCACTTTTCCTGTTTTAGGTCTGTTTGGATTACCAAAATTATTTCTATTCACTAAATGCCAGAAAATTGAGAGAAAGATTTTTTTAAAGATTTTTTTCATTAGTATTTGGTACCATTGCCTTTAAACTGTATGACTTGGGTCAAACGTTTAGGATATCCATCCACAAGCTTCTCACAATAGTTGGCAGGATTTTTGGCCCATTCCTCCTGACAGAACTGGTGTAACTGAGCTGCCTTTGTAGGCCGCCTTGCTCTCATATGCCTTTTCAGCTCTGCCCATACATTTTCAATAGGATTGAGATCAGGGCTTTGTGATGGCCACTGCAAAACATTGACTTTGTTATCCTTAAGCCACTTTGTAACCAGTTTAGCAGTATGCTTCGGGTCATGGTCCATTTGGAAGACCCATTTGTGCCCAAGCTTTAACTTCCTGGCTGATGTCTTGAGATGTTGCTTCAATGTTTCCACATAATGTTCTTTCCTCATGATGCCATCTATTTTGTGAAGTGCACCAGTCCCTCCTGCAGCAAAACAACCCCACAACATGATGCTGCTACCCCCGTATTTCACAGTTGGGATGGTGTTCTCAGGCCTGCAAGCGTCCCCCTTTTTCCTCCAAACGTAAAGATGGTCAATATGGCCAAACAGGTCGATATTAGTTTTGTCAGACCACAGGACATGTCTCCAGAGATTACGGTTTTTGTTTCTGTGTGCATTTGCAAACTGTAATCTGGCTTTTTTATGTTTCTTTTGGACTAATAGCTTCTTCCTGGCAGAGTGGCCTTTCAGCCCATGTCAGTACAGTACTCAATTTACTGTGGATAGTGTCACACTCCTAATAGCTTCAGTCAGCATCTTCACAAGGTGTTTTGCTTTTGTTCCTGGGTTGATATGCACATTTCTCTGGGACACAGAACCCGTCTCCTTCCTGAGCGGTATGATGGCTGGACATTCCCATGGTGTTTATACTTGCGTATAATTGTTTGAACAGATGAACGTGGCACCTTCAGGCATCTGGAAATTGCACCCAAGGATGAACCAGACTTGTGCAAGTCCACAATTCTCTTCCTGATATCTTGGCTGATTTCTTTTGACTTTCCCATAATGTTACACAAAGAAGCAGTGTGTTATAGGTGTGCCTTAAAATACATCCACAGGTGTGTCTCTAATTAACTCAAATGTTGTCAGAAGTTTCCAAAGACATGACATCTGGGCTTTCCCAAACTGATTAAAGGCATAATAATCTTGGTGTATGTAAACTTCTGACTTTGAAGAAAATAATACAAAAATTGTCTAAAAAAATCCATCTCTCATTATTCTGGCATTTAGCAAATAGAAATAATTTTGGTAATCCGAATGGACCTAAAACAGGAAAAGTGATTTTCTGATTTCGTGTCAGAGAAAAAAAGGATATGTGTCTTTTTATATAGTGTATGTAAACTGCTGGTTTCAACTGTATATGCCCTCACAGTGTCACCATTACATGGTGTCATACTCAGTGCATATGCAGTATACTGTATTTACCAAATGATCATTGGTCCTTGGTTACCATAGTAATGATCAGAATGGTGCCTGCTTTCCAAAACACAAACATACACC